>NC_143016.1:109786455-109836455 GCF_055824585.1 Amblyomma mixtum
TTTTGCATCTTCATCCTGCCGATGTGGAGAGTGAAGTTCCTTTTTTTTTTTTGAGCCACACAATGCAGCGGCAATCTGCCTACGCCAAAGCAGCACTAAAATACAAAACGCTCCAGTATTGTCTTCTGCCGCTGCCGCACCTCACATAGCGAAACGCCGCTGCTAGATTCGATAAAGATTACCTCCTCACAGTGTGAGAAGCCTGGGTTCTTCCTCCTCGTACTGCAGTCTATGTTCTGATGAAAAAGGACAAACGTCATCAAATTAACTTTAAACCGAAACAATAATTCGTCTTCTTTGCCACCATTGAATAAATGACGGCTTCATTGCACATGAAAAACTGTTCTTTTAGGACGCAGCTCCTATAGGCGCCTATTCGTGGATTCCGCATCGTTGTCGTCGGCGTCAGCGTAACCTTCCACCTGCCACAGCAAGAGCGGAGGATTGGACAGCTGGAAGGTGCCTGCCACGGGAATATCCGGGAGGGTGACTAGAAGCGGAACCTGCCAGCAGTGGTAGGTGTCGTGTAAAGAGCTGCTCTCTAATTCCGCATTACCGAATATCGTAATCGTCTGTCAGTTGTTTGATGCATTTTGCTGGTGATAGAATCACACCATTTCTAGAAACAATGAAATAATGGCGGGGGAGCCGCCTTTTGAAGCGAAAGCTACATTTTTTCGCCGCACGTGATGCAGCACGGCGACGCCACGACGGCGTTCCGCCGCGCTGGGGCTAGCCGCACGAAGTTCGTCGTGCAAGTTCACTTGATGTGTGAGTTGGCCTTTGAGCGGTACAAAGCAAAGGTCTATGACACCACAGTGTTCAGAATTTCTCATTTTGTCCCAAGCCCAGTGCGACAGTGCGCGGGGTAATATCAGACGTCCTTGAAAAATTACTGCAATACTCAGTATTCTAGTGCAATTACCTCAAGTTCGTTTCATTGTCACTTACACAATCCTAGCTTATACGCACAAACCTGGCTTCTTCGGATCTCGAGTGCAGAAGTGGATCAGGGTCTATGAACAAGTACATTTTTACTAGAGGATATCTGCAATGAAGCTCCATAAATAACATCGGCACTTAACATTAAGAAGAAAACGTCGGCCAGTCATTCTGAATGGATACAGCTAAACCTGAACCGCGAAGAACGGGGATGGCAAGCTGCAGATATTGAGCTCGAAAATACGCTCTATGCGTTTTTTTCTTCACACACAAAAGCAGCCTTGTCGAGGAATTAATTTTTTTTTTGTCTTCTGATGGACAACTTTCTGTCCAGTAAATACCTTCTTACCAGTAGTGAGTGAGTATCACAAAGAGATCTCGAACATTTACTTCAAGCACCTTCTAGCACAGACAACTCCAGCCCCTCCCTTTCACACCTACTTCTTTTTTTCCAGTACAATCCTGCCTGTCTACCTACGTTTAGTTACGGCTACGGGCGACATCCCCGCAGAAAATGGCGTGATACTCGACGCCAGTGGCGGGCGGGAGTAGGCGAACAAAAACCGGGCCGCCCGGAGTTCCGGCTCAGCGGAAGCCGGGAGATGATGCTCAGTGGCGCGATCCGGACTCGTTCGATGAGGAGATCCCGCCAGCGGCTGGCGTAATTGGTTCGCGAGCCGACGGTGGCCTTGGCTGCAGCGACGACGACGCCGTCGCAGACAAGTTCGCAGAACGCGGACACGCGATGCGTGCAGATAGAGGGTGAGAGAGAGAGAGAACGAGGGGGAGGGGGAAGCCGTGCCTACTGGTCTGCCCCGCTTTCATCTCTTCCTGCCTTTCGCTCTGTTCCCTCGAGAATGGCTTTGAAAAAATGCAACGGACGCCGCCTTGACGTCTACCGTGGCTGCGACTACACTGTCGAACGACTATAAATGCAACTACTCAGCATTTAATTCGACCGGCGCTGCCGAATATAGTGGAATACCTCGCAAAGTATAGTGGCACACCTCGCAAACATATCCCCTTCGAGGACTAAATGAAAAGCTATTTTTTCTCCCTTGTTCTTCATGCAGTATTTTTCTTGGCCGAAGTGAGTAAGGGACAAATATATATTGTAAAGGAATGGAGGAGGAGGAGGTACAACTTTCTTTCACCAAATAAACAAACGCCCTCGAGGGTGAGCTACCACTTGTCCAGGAGTTCACGGGCCTGGGCTTCACGAAGAGCTCTTTCCACTAGCCATGTTTCGCCAGCGGGGGGAGCAACTCGCTGCAGAGTGGCCTCCTGTGGGTAGGGGGATGGGTTGAGAGCAATGCCACAGGTAGTGTATGAGGGTGCCCTTGGCCACCCTACATGTTGAAAAAAAAAAGAAAAACACCGGCAGGGCGAAGGTAGGATGGTAGCGATGAAAGAAGTGAGGTGAGATGTAGCAGTTTTTCTGCATTTGTCGCCAGACTGCACTGTATTTTGAATGTAGTGTATATGGTTAGGTGGTGGGAGTGTAAAATGGCTGTTTTTTAATGAGTGGTGACTTGGTGCTATATGCAAGAGCCCTCGAGGTTTCCTGCATTGGTTTGGGTATCCGATCTTCCGAGGCCCGGAGAGATAGTTCTGAAGCCAGTGCATGGAAGCGCGGATTACCGGGGATCGAAGCATACCCAGAAACCCACGTGAGGGTTATCGCTTGGGTAAGTGTGTGTCCTGATGCGAGAATGCATCGGGCGGTTGGTGTGATAATGCTTTGCTGATAGTGACGGTACGCAGCTTGGGAGTCCGTGCAGATTTGTGTGGATGGGATCTCGTGTTGCGTGTATAAGCGCTAAGGCGAGAGTGAACCCTAGCAACCAAGCCGGCTACTTTAAAACCGTAGTGTACGTAAAGCAAAAGAATGACTCGGAATTGAAAAGGGGCGATTGGAAAACTGAAGCCAAATAAACCTTATACACTCTTAAAAAAAAGTTAGTAAAAAGTTAGTAAATGGGTAGTAAAGAGGTAGTAACTGCAGCAGTTACTAACTCTGACTTCGTTTTACTACTTTTTGCTGACTACTTACACCCTCTTCAAAGTATAGTTAGTAAAAGTAGCCCTTGCTACCTTTTTACTAACTGTGGTCGCCAGTTACTACCTAGTTAGTAACCGTTCCTTTTACCCCAAAATAGAGTCAAAATAAAGTCAAAGAATGTAACTGACGCAGACTGTCATCCCAATAAATTGGTTTTGTAATTAAACATTTCTGCAGGGGCAGGCGGTTAGGTAGAGCAAGCCGTTTCTACAATATCAACTTCATAATTAAAGCTGGTATCTTAGCTCAACCGGTACGAGCAACTAGGCCGTAAATGCGAGCCTGATTTACGGAGTATATAAGCCTGAGAAAGATTTCTCTACATGTGCACGCGCAGTGCGGGAGTGTGACTCTTCCTGATTTGTGATTTGTGCTGAGGTTGTTGATGCCATAATCTCGCAAAATTCCTACATGTAATGCGCGGTAAGCTTAAACCTAACTGTGTGATTTACTGCCAGCACGCTCTGATAGCTCTATCTGGATTCCGGAATTGGTCAAATTGACTGTGAAGCTTTTTTATTTTTCGAGTACGCACAAATTTGACAAGCCACGCCAGCACACCGTACGAAGAACCTAGCAGCGTATGCGAGTTTCTATTCATTTTCTTAGTAAATATTACTAGCTTCCCGTTACTAACTGCGGGTAGCAGCCGTTACTAACTCAATGGGTTAGTAACTGTTACTAACCTATCTGTTACTAACTGCAGTTACTAACAGGGTAGTAACATATGTGACAACCAGTTACTACCCCAAAGTTAGTAAGTACTACTACCTTTTTTCTAAGAGTGTATGTGCGTATTTACGAGTGAGCGCACTGCGTGCGCACTTTACACCGTCAAAGTTGTGCATACCGACGAAACGGATACAAATAATTCAGGAGCTGAGGATTTCGCAGATTATTGATTGATTGATTGACTGATTGATTGATTAATTCATGGAATGAATGAATGAATTCCTCGCCACTGGAGATGAATTCGTAAAGTTGTTTTCATGCATTTCGGGCTTTGCTTTCTCATATTTAATACATCACCAAAAAGTACTTCGGTCCACAAACCGCGAATTTTTCATGCTAGTTTTCAGTTATCACAAACTATGTACAAGACGTCGGTCAGGAATTTTTCGTTAAATCGCCTTTATTCCTAGCCCCTCAATCATAATGGTTTTCTGCGCAAGTGCTTCATACTTACATTGTTTCTTCTCGTGAAGTAATTGCAGTTATGGATAGACCTTCAAATCTGACATTCTGGAAAGGTCACCTAATGATTTGGACCCGTCCAACCGGACTTGCAGTTTCTTTAAGCCGCTGTGTAACGAATGCTTCCTTCTTCGGTGGAATTCACTACGGAGCACGAGGGAAATTTGCAGCGTTGACAATTCATCATGATAATCTGCCTAACTACGCCCATTCAGGAAAAAGGCCTTTCCCATATCTCCCCAATTAACCCTGCCCTTTGCAGGATGCGGCCACATTGCTCCTGCAAACATCGTAATCACATCCTCCCTCCTGACTTTCTACCGCCCCCTGCTACGCTTGCCTTCTCTTGTAATCCAGTCCGCTGCCCTTAACGACCACGGGTTATCATGTCTTGGCATTACATGCCTTGCCCAAGCACATTGCTTCTTCTTGATTGCGACTGGAGTACCATTAACTCGCGTTTGTTCTTCGATCCACTCTGTTCTCTTCCTGCCTCTTAACGTTGCACCTAACATTTTCCGTTCCATGCTAGATACGTTACACTCTGTTTAAGTTGAGCCCTTTTTGTTAGTCCCTGGGTTTCTGTCCCATACGTGAGTACCGGTAAGGTACAGCTGCTATACACTTTCCATTTGGTAAACTGCCATTTACGGTTTCATAGGAGCTGCCAAATGCTCTCTACCCCATTCTTATTTTCCTAGTTATTTCACTCTCATGGTCTGGATCTGCGGTCACTACCTGCCTTAACCACTTTCTTTGCCACTTCCAGCGCTTCGCTGCCTATCGTAAAGAGATGTTCCCGTCTGAGACTGCTGAAAAATGCTTCAGTTTTCTGCATATTTATTCCTAGACCCGCCGTTTTGCTTTGGCTATCGAAATCCTCGATTATGCTTTCAGAGTTGCGTAGGGCTTAAGGCATCTGCAAGCATATTTGACGTAGCGGGTACGTCTGCATGGTCTGGCAATGCCGGGCTGTACCAAAATGTACAACCTATACGCCAACCACTCCCGTGTCAGCCGGAGGAGTCGCTGACCGACGACGCGGCGGCTGGCTGGCAGCGGCTGATGCAGAGCGGTCATACTGTTGCGGCCACCTGTTGTAGGCCGCGCACTAAGGTAACCGCCCTAGAGATCATGTAAAAGCATTTTAGAGTAATAAAAGTGAGGGAAGAAGCAACACGAGGGCACAGATGATATATCAAAGTTAATTTCGCATTGGTATCAAAAGGATTACAATACACTCATTTAAATAGGATATTTGCGTTCATACATAGCACAATTACTGGATCAACAGGTAACAAAATATAAAGGAAATAATACCAAAGTTTATGAAAAGAAGATTGGTTTATCGGTTTATTTGGGCTTAACGTCCCGAAGCAACTCAGGCTATGAGGGACGCCGTAGTGAAGGGCTCCGGAAATTTCGACCACCTGGGGTTCTTTAACGTGCACTGACATCGCACAGCACACGGGCCTCTAGAATTTCGCCTTCTTCGAAATTCGGCCGCAGCGGCCGGGATCGAGCCCGCGTCTTTCGGGTCAGCAGCCGAGCGCCGTAACCACTGAGCCACCGCGGCGGGGCTATGAAAAGAAGAGTTCTCAAATCTGAGGAAAACAGAGATGGTGGCCCTGAGACAATTTCCTCTGGCAAACCCTCTCATTCAAGTAGCTTGCTCAAAAAAAATTAATACTTGTATGTTCTCCTCGTAATAAGGGAGCAATAACTCCTTTGCATCCACTGAAACGAACCAGGGACAACAACTTTTTCTTTAATTGTGAAGTTTCTCTAAAGCTTTTTTTTTTTTTTTTTACCTTTTAGCCGTATGACTGCGCTTTGGTGGATTCATATGAGCAATTACTACTTTATTGCAAATCTGCTCCGGTTGTCGCGTTGGCTCAGTGGTTATGGTGCTGAGATGCTGACCCGAATGTCGTGGGTTCGATCCCTGCTACGGTGGTCGCATTTCGATGGAGGCGAAATGCTAGAGGCGCATGTTCTGTGCGATGTCAGTGCACGTTAAAAAATCTGAGGTGATCGAAACTATCTGAAGCCACCTACTGCAGCGCCCCTCATAGCCTGAGTCGTTTTGGGACTTAATACCCTATGAAACTAAACCAAACCAAATAAATCTACTCCACCTCGGAGGGTTGCCCTCCAAAACATTGGATCGGAAAACGAGTTTGCTCTGGTCCCCGCCCCAAATGCTTCTGAAGAAGCTGGTCTGACCAGTGCCTCCCTTATAGAGTGTATAGGTACAGGGGCCACTGGTATGACCTGTTTTCTAGCCGGAAACTGCCTTTCTTAAACTCTTGTTTTGCCACCGCGAACATGTGGTCTGAACTGCGCAACGGAAATTACCCGCTGCTCTAAGCCCACGCGTTAGCACTAAGCACTAAGCGTTAGCACTAAGCACACTGCTGACTCGCAGCGGGAACTCAGCGCTATGGTGATCTCTTATTGAGCAAAAGTTCGGGAGTGGAAAGCAAAAACTTTCAGATTTCGCGCCACGTCATAGACTTTATCCCAGATCCCCTCACTATGACATGCATCTTTGTACACTCTGCTTCGGCTGAGATATGCAAAAATTGAGTAACTTTAGATGTACTTGTTTCGGAAAGGTATTTGCAGTTTACGATCGGTGGCCTAACAGTTAGCATCCTTCTTTACCGCCAATTTAGTCCCACTGACTTCGGCAATGGCTCACTTACGCATTTAGTTAAACAGTAAACTTCAACTATCTCAGGACACAGAATAGAAGCAATGCATGAAGCGCTAGAACTCAGTGGCCTATGCTTGCATGAAAATGTGTATTTGACACTGAGAGGATGCTTTTGTAGTCAAAGAACATACATAAGCAACGACAGTCTCGGAGTTACTGCGCAAGTTCTATAATATTCTTATGCGTTTTTAAAACCGGAAGTTAAAATTAGAGAAAAGTAACTTTAAAGAAACATTCAAGTACGCGTGTGAATGATTTGGAGTGGTGCAATATTCGAATGACTTTAAAAGATCGGATAATATAAAGCGGAGGAAAGCCCCTGCTAAACAAGAAAGGACGCGTGAGGATTGGTGACCATCTTCTTCTTCTAGCCTATAGCTGTTATAACTTCTTCGTTGAATTTACCAATGATTTGTCCAGCGTGATGGAAGTTTGGCACAGGGCAGAACAGCAAAGACGGAGCTTAGAACATGTTGTTTCTAACATTCTAGCAACCGAAGTTTTATGACAGCATAATGGAAGTTATACATGCTAAGAAAAGCTGCACAAAAGACAGGACGAAGAAAATGTCTTCGTGCGCGAATAGCAAAGGGAACAGTTAATTTTTGTTTATCTCTTTCGTTTTCTTGCCTTTTCTTGAGATTCTTTTTTAAAGATTATTTACCATCCGAACGCAGCCAGACTCAGGCTTGTAAATTCTAGTATACCGTCATAAGACTTTAAACGTTCTTGACAGCATGTCGTTTCCACTCGCTACTTCAGCTGGTCGGTCCTTTGGCTGGCTTCCGTCATACCGACTGGCAAACTCGGCGAGTGTGCAGTATTTTGTTACGCAGGAGAAGTAATCGCGGTCAATACTCTTCATTATTGAACTTAAACTAAAAAAAAACTCAACTGTGGAATAATTCTAATGTCACTTAATATATTTACATTAGATTTTCAGTCCTATAGCAAATAACGGCTTTTACCACTTCGCCCTCCTCCTGATAGTGACAAAAAAAATGAAGTCAGGGAAGAAAGGTTTCGTTTGTATAGAGAGAACGCTTTCACTGCTTTACGGAGTGTTGATATTACTCGAAGAAGCTGCGAGGCGTCCAAACGGAGCAGCGTGCCAGAGGACTTTGGCATCAAACTGAACCTGGACAGAACACGAACAATAAAGTACGCATTATATCAGGGTCGCAAACGGCTATTACTCTAACTGCATTACTGCGAGAATGTGCAGGTGTTATTAACACTGGGATAAAAATCCACCTGATTTTCTGAGGCAAAATGAAGCCACCGTTCTGTTTCCTCACGTCAGTGGTCTCATCAGTTTTTGTAATTCGTTTCAGGCGGACTAAGGCGTGAGAAATAACTTCACCAAATTGTTAATTTTATTGTAGTAGTAACCTTTTCCTTTCAGCTCCTATATTCTTCGGCGCATGAGCATTTATGCTCGGATTTGAATGTTTTGCCTGCTTTGAGCAGCAAGATTCTGATAGAGACGATAAAAGGCCTGACCTTGACAAGAAGAGCAGAATTCCCCCATTCCCGTGACGTGCCCTGTCAATGCCAGTACCCAAGAAAAACAAGCAAGAATGACCTCACAGCATAATTACCTGCCACCACTTGGCTCATGAGGGATTCCCTAGCTTCTCGCATGCCTGCGCTGTAGAGAAATTAAACGCGGCCAACGTGGGAAACACGATAGTGGGAAAAGTGGAGTCACACGTGGCGATTGAACGCGCCCATATCGGGCCGACAATCTCGGAATATATTCTGGTTTGTACCCGACTTCTGCATACAACCCTACTGAAGAGCCATTTTTGTTTTTCCCGGCCATCTCTACAGTCAGAGCAGCGATTAGCCAACGGTAGTGGGAGGGAGGTCACCGTTTTTCTCACGCGCGCCGGAGTCAGTAAGGAATTAAAAACAAAAAAAAAGAAAAAAGAAAGTGAGAAAAAAAATGCGAACGAGAACAAAGCTTGTAAGTGCCGTTAATAATGACACATCACATTCGAGGAACCGAAGGCCCATGTGTCATTCCACTGCAGGAAGCGTTGAGTCCTGTAGAAGCCGATGGCAAAGTGCCAGAACATTCAGAGGCATTGCTTCCAGGTCGAAGGTGACGCCGACACGCTGACGTATGTTTAGTATTTTCAGTTCAATGGATTAGAACCCTTTTTTGTTCTTGTTTTTCGTTTTTTTTTTTTTTTAAGAGAGAAATGACGCCTGTGTGGAAAATCCGACGCTATGTTTTTTAAACGGTCTAAAACTCATGATTCCGTGTCCATAAGCGAACTATTTTGTCCCGTCTTTCATTTCTTTCTGTAGCCCTTAAATCCTGTTTATTTTTGAGCATGTTGGTACGAATAGTAGCGTTATTAAGGTACGCTGCGCTATTCTTTCTCGCCACTCGAAGAGATCATTTCTGCGCAAAGTTAAAAAACAAAGGGTGCGAACCCGAAGATGTGCTTCAAATGTGGTTCGATCGCACGCCAATTTCGCTCGTGTTCTCCAAGGCATTTAAGAGTATGAAAAATGAATCCACGAGCCTTGATGTCCTTGCTGTGCGAGCTTAAAGCACTCAATTTTCCTTTTTCATTATTTCATTTATTGGCTTAATAAAGAAAGAAAGAGAAAACAATTTTATTCAAGAGCACAAATGGAGCATTCAATATATAGTGCGCCGCATCGATATTATGCAGTATCGATGCGGTTTTTATTTTCCAAGGCCACACGTACATTATAAGGACCACCGTAGCGGGAACTCGAGATTAATTTCCACCTCCTAGTGCATCGAATTCTCAACGCCCCGGTGCTTTAGAGCTCCGCTTAGGTGTTTCTTTTTCTTTTTTTTTTTTTACAAAATCGGTATTACATGAAAACTCTACAACTGGGCTATCAAGCTGGCCATGGTGGAGGATTCCGGATTTCTTTCCACCAGCTTGGTTGTTAACGTGCTCCGCTGTCTCAGAACGCTGGCACTTCTGCATTTCGCATTCTTGGAAGGTTGGGGCTGCAGTCAGTACTGAACCTGCTAACTCAACAAAGCTCAACGGCGGAACGCCATCACCACTAAGCCACCGCGGTAGGTGCCTTCGTCGACACGGGGGTGGGCGTGTTTGTGAGCACAGTGTGTGTAAAGATAATTGTTCGTTTTTTTTTTTCTGAGACCACCTTATCAATTACAAACGCAAATGCATATATTTCATTTCACACGAAAAAGGAGAAACCACTAAAACCTACCGTTGTCGGCGGCTTGACGAGGCGGCTGCCCTTACAGGTAATATCAGCAACTACGAGTGCACAGACACATCAAGTAACAAACGTAGACACATGCAACTCCATTCAAAGCCATACCCACGTATACTGCCATGTACACAACAGCAAAACAAAAGCATACGCACATTTGTTATTAAACACGCTTTATTCAATTCCTTATTTTAAAATGCTGAAATAAGTTTGAGTACTGGGTGATGATCCAGTAAAAATACCCTGCGTAGTCGCTTCGAAAATAATGAGTCCGCGGTACGTTTAGCTGAGATTGCAGACGTGATACGTTGGCAAAGTGTCTTCCTGTTTTCAGTAACGCGTCAGAAGATGTCAAAACTGTTTGTGTTGCACTACGCTGTATACCCACTTCTCTAGGTCCCCCTCGTCGACTTTCCCCGGGGGTTCCCTGCCTCGCATGACCGCCTTCGATGTCCACAGATGAATCTTGTTTACCGAGTCTCTCGCGGGAAGCGTGACCAGCGCCAGCTTCGAAAAGCAAATGTGTTCGAGCGTTGCCCAAGACAACGGCACCGCGGAGTAAACAAGGAGGGATTCGCAAACCACTGCCAACGCCTATTCGAAGCGTATTTGCAAAAACAATGAAGAAAGCTGAGCTGTTCTTAGGCCTAACAGCAAGCAGCCTGCCTTGCACTTAGAATAACCACATAACGTGATTTGTGTAGCAATAATAAGTACATAGAAATAATGAAGAAAAGGAAATTGTATCCCATGTGAAGCTTGAAGGATTATAGCCGCCTAATTGTATTGCATATTGTCACGACCAGAGGAGCCGTGAAGGTAGGCGTCGGGAAGAACCCAAGACTGGAAGCCTTCTTTTAATTATAGAGCCAGCTTCCACGACACCAAACAGAACACGCGCGCCGCGAGAGTCCACAGCCGCTTCGTCGTCGTCTTCGATTCAGCGCGGAGGCCGCGCGGAGCGTTAGGCTCGTGGCAATATTTTCTTCTTTAAAATGGTGCTTTAGAAATTAGATACATGGATTACCGCGCGGTATTCGCCTACGACCACCAAATAATAATTTATAATGAAATTTTTTCTCGCATGCTGTTATGGTTTCGTTTTTATCGACCGAACGTTAGCTGTGACGGGTAGTTAAACTTAGGTCACATGAGGCGCGGAAAAACTGCAATATAAATGTTTATACGCAGTTTTAACTAACTACCACACTTCAAGCAGCCTGCTCCAAGAGCTAGAACTACAACAAGCGAAGAACAGCAGCTATATTGGCGTTTTATTTTTGTGCCTCAATTGACCTAAAGTTCAACTACGTCACGGCAAGCATTCGGTTGCTGAAACCTAGACCGAACCAGCATCAAGAAGAAATTCAATCATAAATTATTTAGCGTTCGTAAGTGAATACCACGGGGTGCTCCATGTATACCAATGTCTAACGCATCGTTTGAAAGAAGAAAACATTACGTCCCAGAAACTTCATATGGGCTGCGGGGGAAGCCGCAGTGGAGGACTTCGGGTTGATTTAGATCATATTTAGCGCTTTAACACGCGCTAACATAAGAAAGCACATAGGTGTATTTGTATTTCACTCCCATCGACAGGCGGCCGCCGCGGCCGGCCTTTGGTCTCGCAACCTTGGGCTCAGCTGTAGAGAGCCATGACCAGAGAGCCATCCTGACGGGCTAAAAAACGAGAACTAAAACTGCAATGAACGCTCAGTAACAGCTGTGTCATGATGCACTTCGTTGATACTGGCTGTTAATATTTTTCTTCGGTATTTAAGGCTGTTCTAAATGATTTTTAGTGGTCAGTCAGTTGTGTCCCCGTTGCGCTAAAAATCATTTATTATGTCTGAAAACCAACTAGCTCAGCAGTTAACCCTCTTAAGGTTGTTCCCAGGGCAAAGTAAAAATTGAACTAAGTCAGTGTGTGGAGCTGTTTCTGCACGAGTCCCTGTCGCCTTCCACCGCTTGAGTGAGCACTCAGTTACAGGTTGGGCTTTTGCTATGTGTACTTTTGAACTCATTAAAGCCGTCGCTTTAACTTTTTATTGTTTCGAGTGCACTGATCTGTTAAGAATTTCTTTTCCGCTATTAATAAAAAAATATTATTTCAAAAGCAAGAACCGCCGGAAGGCGGGAGCTGTGAGAGGTCTCTTTATATTATTGTCTTTAAAAACAAAGAAACAAACATGCAAACAAACTAATATAAAACGAGACTTATCCAGTACTAAACGCGTACTAAGACTTGGCGTATTTTTTTCCTCAAAATGCGTTTCTTAATTGCAACATTAACACGGTTTTTCTCAGGTGCTAAACGGAGTGCATATTTTCTCCCAGCCGAACTGCTTTTCACTCGGTCTTCACATCACGTCCAAATACTCTCCCAAAATAGCTCACTAAAAACCCTGCCTCTCTTTATCTCCCCATCTGAAAACCTCCAAGCAGATAGCTAGGGCAAACATGGGAAGCCCTATTTACCTCCCATTGTGAGGTAAACAGTGTATGCCAGGAATAGCCCTTCCGGTTCTTGCCGTTTACAGTGAGCCAAGTGGTGTTCACAGGAGTCAAGCAGAACTGCAAGGACGTCGTGGAGTGCACTTCCCGCAGACTGCTAGGATTGTGCGTTGAATGGTTGTTATTCTAATTTCAGTTTATCAGATGTACAGAATGACCGTGTGCCGAAACCTTTTTCCTCGGTGCGCAGCTTTCCCAAAAGCAATCGGAAATTAATGTCGTGGCAATGATCGCTCAACTTTTCAAGGAAAACGGCTCTTACCTGAACCGAAAAGCCGTAATAACGGACCTACTTTAAATAAAAAAAACTAAGTGAACGTCTGTGTAATTAAGACTTAAAGAGGTGAAGTAGAATGCTCGACCTTTTGTTCTTTTGTTTTTATTAACCAGTCTACTGACATCAGTGAAACCCGGAGAACCTACTGGAAACTTGAGCTGAAAAAGCGTGGATGGCGGATGAATGTAGCAAGTTGTTCTAAGCCGTTCAAGCCTGCTAGAAATCAATCAATCAATCAATCAATCAATCAATCAATCAATCAATCAATCAATCAATCAATCAATCAATCAATCAATCAATCAATCAATCAATCAATCAATCAATCAATCAATCAATCAATCAATCAATCAATCAATCAATCAGACCTTGTTTTCCTCCGTTGTTTTCCTTTGTTTTCCACGTGAAGTGGGAATTAAATACTACCACGACACTTGTCTCTCATTACGTAAACAAAGAGAGCAAAAAAGATCTGATTCCTCGGCCCACTTACGATTCTGGCCGCAGACATGGTAATGCGTTTTTCGGTGTTTCTCAAAGTGCGTTTGTGCGGGAGAGGGGAGGAACTGTCGAATACAGCACTGAGACAAGTTTTTGTACTGTGGGACGAGGCTGTATGTGCCACTCCTCTAAACCCAACTTGTTCCTCCTTGCAAAGATGAACGCTAGCGAGCTGGTGATCCCAAGGCCGATATAGCCCACACATAATACATATGCCCTGAACACACAGCTCCCACGGGCCACCGCAACCAGAGTGGGAGGATACGTTGACCAGCTCGGACTCTCAAACCCTAAAGTGGGCCGTTGTGGGGCTTTGGAAGCCGCAGCATGCCACTTCACGGATCCTCAAGGTCAAGAAGATTTGAAGAGAAGACTTGACACCACTCGAAGGCCTGAGAATAAAGTTTTACCATCATCATTATCATCATTGTGTGCCCTGGTGCTACAAGGCCTTTCTACTAAAAACACCCCTCAACGCGGACTTTCCTTTCTTGCAGAACACAACTCATTCCACCTAAGCCTCGGACGACGGCCGACTTTTCCGTTCGGCATGACATGCACAGAATTGATTGCGGCCAGTTAAGAAGAATGATGCACGTAAACCAAATAAACAGATAAATAAAATCAAGAAATCAATGACCTGAGGTGAAAAAGTAAAGTCCATGGCTTTTCGTTTACACCAGCCGAGAAAAGGACAAGAGTTTCGAATGGCGAGGAAAGTCCCGACCACACTGCCCGTCCACACTTTCACCGATTGTTGCGCCCTCTCGGACCGCTAAGCGAACTCGCGCGCGCACGTGTTGCGAGCGTCCCGTCAGATTCATTGTCCCCGTGAACCCGGCTCAGAGCCGGCCGCATGCTCCCGGGAGTAGGTCAGTGCGGCGTTTCACTTTCGAACCGCAGCGCGTGCCGGCGGGCCTTGACCCAATGGGGGCCGCGCCAGACCGCGCGAACATGCGGTTGCGCACGCACCCCCGGACTACGCGGACAGTTCCGCGCGCTGGCAGACCGCACACCGCATACGCTTCCTGCCGATAAGCGGCTCCCGGCTGTTAGTTTTCTAATGGGCCCTGTTCCGTTGGGCGATGCCTCCTCCGTTCACTTGAGAGGAAGAGAGAAGACCGGTGCGCAACAAGTTCAACTTCTTTGAAGCTGATCTGAGTATCGATATGGAAGGAAGAGAACTGGGGCCGGAGATGGAGGGGGGTATGGTTAAGCGCGATGACGAGGTTAAGTAATTCACAGAGGCACACTTCGCTACGGCTTGCCGCGGGAAGAGAATAACTGTAGATCACTCTTTTCTTGTGGTGGACTCAAAACTGATAACGATAGTGCTGATGTCACCGGAGAAACCTAGATGAATGAAAGATCATGTGGAGTTCTTAAATCTTTGGATAGACAACCGTTTGTCTGCTTATAAGTAGGAACCTCACTGGCCTGTTCACTAAGGTAGAAAAGAATGATGCACACGACGAACAGAATACGCTAGAAAATCGCAGCAAATACTTTCTGATTCTGAACGCTGAAGCACCACTGGCCTCGCCAGACGTGGACGTACGTTTCACTGGAGCAAACGTCAGCGCAAAAACATGTCTGCTATTCCTACGATTTTTTTTCAAGGCAGTTACGATATGCTAAGCAATACCTTATCTTTGCTCGCAAGTTGAACACACACGCAAAAAAAAAAAAAATTGATTACTACATTACACTGAGAGTTTACTAAGAAAAGAAACGGGTAGACATGCCTGATAACACAGGACATGGCCACTAACTAAGCTCGGCCGGGGTGTAGAATGGTGAGTACGGGCATGCTGAAAACCTTAGGCTTACTTAGTGACAACTGCATTAATTAGGCGCGTTGTTAGCAGAGAAAATATGTGGTTAAGCCTAACTGGATAATTTTCATTCGTGGAACCGCGATTCGTGGTTGTTTTACAAGGAGCCTTACAAACAAGACAGATAACTTACGTTTGCAAACTGTTCTGGTTTGGTTTGTGGGGTTCTACGTTTCAGAGCGACACAGGCTATGAGGGACGCCGTAGTGAAGGGCTCCGGATAATTTCGACCACCTGGGGTTCTTCAACGCGCACTGACATCGCACAATACACGGGCCTCTAGCATTTCGCCTAATAGAAATGCGACCTCCGCGGACAGGATCGAATCCGCGTCTTTCGGGTTAGCAGCCGAACACCATAATCACTGAGCCACCGCGGCTAGCGCAAACGGTTCTGAAAGTTTATTGGAGAAACTAGAAACAAAAAATCACCGTTGACGTCGAGTTTCTGCGAATCCATGTCCTTGCTTTATCCATTTACAGTTTTTGGAATCTCATTAACTGAGCATGTTCTTCGCTTTCTTTGCGGCATTGCTTGTAAATCTATTACGCAGTGCTATTCCGAAAATGAAAACCTTTAACAGAGCTAACCGGAATGAATAGATGATGGAAGATTTAAGTCGTATCACTAACGGCAGAAAGCCTTAAAGCTCTGAGTCGAACATGTTTGCAGGAATTGGCCAAAGTCAAGTGTAGTCACATAAGTACATTCACATTAAAGCAGTGGAGTGCCAATGTGGGAAGCGGCTGAGCGTTTTAAAACATTTTGTAGTCAAAGCAAAATACTTCCTGAAGCGGACGGGGCTGGAAGCCGGACAATTACACGTTTTGCCTCAGTTACGAATATTTGAGGAGACTGCTTTAATTTTCTCTGTAGCCAGGTAGCTTTCCTCTGTAACCCAGGGAGAATGCAAACGAATAATCATTCTATCGAGAAAGAGAAACTGAATTTCGTACTTGGGGAAACTCAAGGATGAAAAGCTGTCGGAGATAAATCCCTCTCATTGTATACAGCAAACTCCTTGCCTTACGCAGCTAAACATTAAAACGCGTGCCTACTAATTTGCCTTTATCCGAGACGTACGAGTTAACCTTCGCGTTTCTCGACTCGATGCCGGTGATCGCGAGGACGCTAGATGCGGAGCCGTTCTCGCGAGGCCGCGGCGGCGCCCCGCAGGGTCGTCTGGGTATACGAGACTCTCGCCTTGACCATTGGGGTGCTTGTGTACAAATAAGCCCCTGCGCACAAACAGCGGAAAAGCACGGAACTGATTGCTGCAAGTCATTTCCAGAGTGCACCGAGCCGATCGGCCGCTTGGTGCGCGAGGTCTGGTATTAACAGACGTCCTTGTATTTTACCGGTTATCGCGTCACACTTCCGGGGGCCATGTCTCCTTCAATGACTTGCCGTTTTCCTTTTCTTTGGGTGCGAGCAACTGGAGGCAAAAGAATCGTTGATAACGGTAAAAGAAAATGATTTCACTTTCTAGTTTTCGGCCTTAATCTCTTATCGCATCAGCAGCACTTTTGTTTCCGTCAGAACTCGGGCCCCTTTTGACCTTCATGTAAGCTGCACGTTTTCCTATTGCTTTCCATAATAACCCTTATCTGCGTAACTTTATTTTAACGTGATAGCGTTAGAGGCCGCATTCACCAGAAAATCCGATGTTGGCGTTGTCGGCGTCGTCATGGTGGATGAAAAATCACGTGACCTTGTCGTGTCATCACAACTGCCCACCAGATAGTGAGCAAACTGCCCACCGTGGCAGGTGGCAGTTAAATTTCAGCGGCAATTGGCGGTTAAACTTTCGCATCTCATATCTTAAGTTTTCTATTCTAGGCACTGAAAACAAACAACGAAAAAACCTACCTCTCCCGCGCACTTGTTGTGGGGTCACTGCTATTAACGACTACATTGGTTCAGATGATACGGACTAACTCAGTTCCGTGGAGAGTTACGTAGACTTGAGTTCTACTCGTAAGCAGGGAATTCGGGAAAGGAGGGGGATAATAAGGTGGTTGCCCCCCCCCTCCTCCCCCCATTTCTTCGGAGTGGGGCAGCGACCGCCTAACAGTTTGCGCTCATATCAGATTTCTGGCAAACGCTTCAATTCTAGGGATTTTTCAATGTATAAAACATAGTGTTATTGAGCCAGGCGGCTATGTACCAGTCTTAAAGCGTTTCGTTCTAGTAAATTAAAACCAATCATGTACCAACAGAAGTCACTGAATGGCTGGCCTCAGATCATGAGCATGATTAGGAGCGCAGTAAATTGTAAATTGTGTGGTTTAACGCCCCGAATCAACGCATGAGCTATGAGGGATGCCGTAGTAGAGGACTCCGGGTTAATTTAGACCGCTTGGGGTTATTTAATGTGCTCTGAGATCGCACAGCACACCGGCGTTTATGTATTTTGCCTTCATTAAAACACGACGGCCACGGCCGAGATCGAACCCATGGATGAACTTGGGATCAGCAGACGAACGAAAAGCTACTCAGCCACCGATCCGGGTGATCAGCAGAATTAAAACAGACTATGCGCAAACTTTTTTAATCCAGTCGATCACTCCTCCTGTGTACATCTTTATTGAGTTACTTCTATTGTACCCGATTTTAGATTCGATAGGTGGATGCCGCCATGTTTGTTTCACCCGAACGCCACCTACCGCCGACTCCATCTTAGAGTGAATACTCTCAGCCCGTGGGCTGTTGAAGGAGCAGCGTGTGACAACTGATAGTGCCATCCGTTCGTTTTATACTTGTCAAGCCTATAAAGTGTGCGTGGGAGTTCGCCCCGTGTTCATCCTTGTTTATCATACCCGACAATTCTGCACAAAAGCGTTTTTCAACGGGGAAGAATTTATGAACGTGATTTCTTCACATATTGTAAGATTTCACTGTAACAAACATTATATCCGCAGATATCGCGCTGGAAGCTTGAATTTTTTGCTGTTAACGTTTTTGCGGTCGTCAAAAACGTTGCCCATTGGTTTCCTATGGGAGTCTTAACTGCTCGATCCGAGTGATGGAAAAACTTTTAAAGGGAAGATTTTGCTACGCGTTGAAAGAATGGACCATTGCCTCCCATATTTCCGTAACATTACCTTAAAAAATATTGCAACATTCAAAATTTTTAGTCCACGAATGCTGGACCTGGGCAGGCGACCAATCTTCGGCTGAGCAATCGATCAGCATGCGTCGATGAGCGCTATGCTCGCCGTTCACGTGCGTAATTTTAGTCGCCGGTTGCCTGTAAGCCTCAGCGTGGCACTGCGTTGCTTGATGGACAAACGATATCGAAGTGTGTTGTAACTCTAAATATCACAGAGTGATCGTATACCTGCGCTTTCGAAGAGCGCGGTTTCTCATGAACGCTCTCTCTGTCTGCTTGGCCGTTGCGAGGGTGACAGTTTAGGCTGTGGAGACTACGACGGAGGCACCCCGTTCGCAAACTGAACATTCGGGAAGCAACAGAAATGCGCGCGATTAAACTGAAATTCGGTCCCAGCTGCCGCTCGCGTAGGGCTGTTAATACTACTAGCGATACAAAGGTTTTAACTGATCTAGTATATTGACTACCAGCACGTGCTGTCGTATAAAAACTTGCCATACAGGCTTTCGTCGGTACGGAAATGCGGCTACCGCGTTCGCCGGGTGCCTCTGCAAGTTTCTAAGCATAATGGGACAGGGGGAGGGATTTACTCAAATAAATGCACATTATCGCCTGCTCCGCTATCACCAGTACTCACTGGTCCACAGATACCCAAAAATGTGTATTTACACCGAATTATAGGTTGATACGTTAATGTAGCGCTATAACCTCTCACTGGGAGGCCGAAACGTCATGTCTGTGTTCTCACTTGGGAAAGGGCACTGCTCAAGTAATAACGTTTGTCGTGTATGTCTGGCGCGGTTGTGCTTCGTCTAACTATGGGGACCTATTTGCGATTCATTCGATGTGCTTTCAGGCGAACGATTTATTACAATGCATGGCAGAATATCGTTTCCTCCATGCTGTGCGCTCTTTCTTCTTTCGTGCCCTCCCTGCATTTTTGCTCACTCTGCAGTTGGGTGAAAAGTTCGTGCCCCAACTTCCATTCATGCCATGCTGTGGAAATGCGGTTTATTTTGTGCTAACGGCATGTTTTCTTTTTTTTTTTGTTTCAGATGGCGATGCCTACAGCACCCGATGTTCGTGAACAGGGGGGGGGGGGGGGGGGGCGACGCGAAGTTGTGGCCATATTTATGCAGTCCCTACATCGTGTGCAAAACTCGTATACAGAGTAGTTGGTAGGCCAGGCGCTGTGCATCGTTCCGCGCTCGGGATTAAGCATAGACAGTGGGTGTCTTTCTCTCTGCATTTAATTCATAAAGTGCGCTTAAAATATGCGTAAGCTTGTTGGCGCAAATCAATTTGGTTCACCAACGACATCCGCTGCAGATGTAACTCGGGGCCAACGGGAAAGGGGTGAAGAAATAGACGCCGCAGACGCACTGAGACCTCGGCATAACGCGGTGCGCGTACGCAGTGGGTGTTTTTTTTTTCTATTTTCGTTGACTATTGCAACAGCCTGTGATAAAACATTGATGTCTAGAGGACATTGGCTTTGCGTACAATACTGCCGCTTTTGTAATACACGCACCCAAAAACGGGCTTGACCAGTGACTAAGCAGCCGTACGTTGCTCAGCACGCCGGATTAACGGCCCAGGAGAAAATGGCAACAGTGGGGTGCCACTCAGCACACGTGTTTGAGAGTGTCTTCGTCTCCTGCCCGCTCCTCGCAAAATGTTGTATGTGCATTAAACAAATGCGCCTTTGAAAAATGTGGAATGAACAATAAAAATAAAATACAGAAAATAGTTAAATAGAATCGAGTAAATGTGTATAAAAAAACCAAACAAACTCGACGGCTTGCCCGTTACCCTCCCCGCTGAAAAGAAAGTTCCGTAGCCCCTAAGTCGAAGCCTTGCCCAGCTTTTCTATACATTCAACAACTAGCGACATCTGTTGGCCGGCAGTATAGCCAACACCGCGTAACTCAATGGGGTATGTTAAACTCGTAGTTTTGAAGAAAAAAAAAAAAATGGAGAGTCCCGAGAGAGTCTGCTCGATCATGGTGATTTTCATGGCCTGCTCTTCCTCGTCGCTACAAAATCTGACCATTTAAATGCTTCCAGCGCTCATCACACAAACTAAGCCAGTTTCTGACGGCTGTAGAAAATCAAAGGAATGTGCTGAAAATTCCAAATCACCGCGATGATCTTCAGTATTTAGCGCCACGCGGCAAGCGGTGGCAGCCGTGCAAACTAGAGGCGCTTGTCCAGATCTTCTGACCTTGATAAAGCGTAACCTAGAAAAACCACTGTTCCCGTTCAAATAGGGATTGTTTGCGGATAATTCATTTAATGCACCGAGGTTCCGCTCTAAAGGGCACAGCATGCTCCGAGGGTCCAGAAACGGTGGCCAAGTCGTGCTCCGCCTTTTTCGCCCCGAGACCGCCTGGCAGGTTATTCGCCGCTTGAGTCGGTGTCTTCTCGCCCCCTCAGCTGACGGAGGCTGGCGCTACGCCAACTCTTTTCAGGAAACCCTGCGATGCTGCATTCATAGCACGCTGCTGTGAAGACGTTGCTGAGCGGGTTGCTGTGCCACTGGCAGCCCCACACTGAGAAACGTAACCTGAGCAAGAGATATTTCAGGTCGAGCAGTTCACGCAACATCGGGAGGCATTGCGTCATCGCGCAATAGACAATGTTCTTCATTGTTTCGTGCTGAAAAATTTTTCGAATTATAGCTGAACCGGGCGAACCGCCAAAGTTGGTGAGTTTACAGTGCACGGATTTTAGCATAACCACTTTATTAACATTGACCCAGATGGTTACGAGTAAACTATATTTTCAGTAAATATCCCACCCCCTTCAACACACACACACACACACACACACACACACACACACACACACACACACACACACACACACACACACACACACACACACACACACACACACACACACACACACACACACACACACACACACACACACACACACACACACACGCACACGCACACGCGCACACACACGCACGCACGCACGCACGCACATGCACACGCACGCACGCGCACGCACACACACACACACACACACACACACACACACACACACACAAAGAAAAAAAGTCAATAGTCACATGTTTTAACTCGCCATTGAGCACAACTTTTGTTCTAGTACAGATATTAATCAATTTTAGCGGTCGGAGAACAAATTGGTGCAGTGATATTCCAACCGAGCGTAAATTAACTTTCTAGCATTTCACATCAGCCCATTATTTTTTATTTGTGTGTTTTGTTCCAACTTACAGTGTTCGAGGTACGCAGGATGCAGAAGCAAGGGAACGCAACACGTTTCTGGGAAATGGGAGAAGCCAAACCTCATTTATAGGAAAGAGCTTGTCCCATCTCAACTGGCAGCTGGTGGAACGGAACGGACTCAATGGATGCATACAAGGCTACCGCAGCTTTGTCCTATGTGCTTTTCTGGAGTGCTTTGTCTTCGTTCAACTAAAAATTCAAATCAAAGTGCACAATCCGGGTAAAATGAAATCCATTCGTGTCCCGACGCAGCGGATGAACATTTCCTTCTTTCATAGGCGGCGTGCTCAGTGTACCGCATATTTTGGCAGCAAAAAGTGTTGCACGCACAGGCGCGCTCCAGTCAGCCTCTTCCGAGTTGGCTTATAGGTATGGACGCAAGCAGGAGAGGGTGCTTGGGGGGGGGGGGGGGGGGGGGGGGGGGGGGGCAGGCAGATCATGCGCTCCACAGATTGAGATCTTTTTTCCGCAGCCGTCCGGGTTCCCCCTCCCTTCACTCGTCCGCTTCCCCTCTGTAGTCGAGATAACATCAAGAACGCAAACGTTACGGCCTTGTCCTTTTAGTGTGTCACGGCTACTCGATTCCCCCCCCCGCTCGCTTTGCCTGCTCGATTGCTGCCTCCTGCGGCGAGGAG
Organism: Amblyomma mixtum; assembly: GCF_055824585.1. Lineage (NCBI taxonomy): Eukaryota > Metazoa > Arthropoda > Arachnida > Ixodida > Ixodidae > Amblyomma > Amblyomma mixtum. Next base: position 109,808,741 of record NC_143016.1, read on the forward strand.
AAACAGTGGAGCCTTGGAGCGCGGCGCTCTGACGTCTTTGTCTACCTCGGAGCCTGTGTTCCTCCTTCCCCTTCTTTTTCCGAAGAAAGCGGTCGCTTTCCCCTCCCAGCGATTGGTGGACCACGCACTAGCTAAGGTAATTAGGTACACACCTGTTTACGGCGACAGGCATGCGGGGAAAAGACTCCAGGGTAAACAGCACCGTAGTTGTATGTCGTGGTTGACAATTCCCTCGTTGGCGAGTGAGCCAGTGAGAAGGCTCTTTGTAGGTCAGCCAAAAGTACTGGTGTTCACGGGACCACGATCTCAATAGTTATGCGGTTCAAGAGGGCGGGCACATGGGATCTAGAAAATATGAGGGTGGGGGGCAACGTGTGGTGTGCAGTTAGTCCCTGCATACCCTGCACAGTTAGTCCCTGCACAGTTAGTCCCTGCAGTTAGTATCCCGGCAGTAGGCGGGAAATGCGAGTTTCTTGCGACTGACTTCGAGAGAAATGTCATACCCAACAATTCTGCGTAAAAGCAGTTTTGAACGATAAAGAGTTTGTGAGCGTAATGTTCTCATATGTTGTATGACTTCACTACAGCAATCAATATATATCCGCAGATCCTTTGTCGACAGGCTCGCATTTTTTTTTTGCAATTAATTAAAGTTTTTGCTTTCGTCAAAAGCGTTCCCTGTTGGTTATTTTATGACAGTCTTAAATGCACAATGCGAGCGATAGAAAAAAGCTTAAAACAAACATTGTGCTACACATTGGAAGAATGGAGGTACCGTTGGCTTCAGTATTTCCATAACAGTAACTTACAATTTAAAATTTTTTGAACAAGAATGCCGGACATGTCTCTCTGTTTTGGTTGTTGAATGCATGTGAAGTGGCTTCGCACTCTCCCTACCTCCTTTTGGGAAGTCTTGTCGCGTCAGTGTAAAAAAGTTTGTGCCTGTTACTTTTCCACCTACTGCTGCTAGCAGCACGGAAGAGGAAGTCATTGTACATTTTAGCGATGAAAGTGACCCGAGAGTCAACAAAAGCAGAATCGTGTTGGAGTTGGATGGTGACAAATAGGCGTATAATTTTTTTGCAACAAAAGAACAATTGCATACAAATAGGAATTATAAAAGAACCTGTGATTGAGAGGTGCGTGGAAATGCTGTTCAGCTCAGACCTGAAATCTCAGCACGAGTTGAACGAAAGGGCTAGAGCGGCTGCAAGATCCAATGGCCTCCCGGAATAGAGGGACCGACTACCAATTTTAGTAAAAATTAAGATATTTTTATAATCATCATTGCTGTTAAGAACTCAACGGCTGTTGGCTTGCTAAGATGGAGGCCATTTGGGCTAACAATTGCTGCTGTTCTCCCGAAGCATAGTACTTAACCTAGGTGCCCTTGCAAAAATTTTAATAGCCTATGAAGAGTCTATAGGCTACTTATAGGGAATTTTGTAAGGGCGATGAAACAAACGCGACGCTTCCACGTCATCAATGTCACTGCTCAGTAGCGGAGGCTAGAGAAAAATCAGAGAGCTTTCCAAATCGTCTTTCTATGTCCACTGCCGGACAAAGAGCAGTCTCATATCTTTCCGATTAACCATGTCTTGTGCCAGGTGCGGCAACCTTATCCCAGCAGTTCTTAATCACTTCTTAATCTCATCCGCCCCCTTGGCTTTCGCCGCCCTCTGCTATGTACTTTTGCCTTCTCTTAAAGCCCACACGTTACATTTAACGAACGTCGGTTATATTTCTCGGGCGCTTCATGCCCTACCCAGGCTCATTCCTTCCTGATCTGGGTTAGGATGTCGTTAGCCATTGTTTACTCCTTGTCCCACCTTTCTCTCTTCCTTTCTCTTAACATTATACCTATCGTTTTCCTTTTGCATAGATCTCTGCGTTGTATTGAATTTAAGTTCAACCTTTTTCATTAGCCTCCGCGTTTCTGCCTCATCGGTGAGTACCGGTAAGATAAAGCTGTTATATGCTTTTTTCTCGAGGGACACTGATAACCTGCTATTTATTGCCCGAGAATGCCTGCCTAATGCACTCTACCATCCCCTTATTCTCCCAGTTATTTCTCTCTCGTGGCCCGGGTCCGCGTTAACTTCCTGTCCCAAGTAGATGTGTTCCCTGAGAGCTTCGAATGCTTCGCTGCAACCCCGAAATGTTCCCAGTCCACCTCTCCGAATAGCTCCTGTAAAAACGCGGTGAATAGTACTGGACACATTGTGTCTCTGCATGACATCCTTCCTTAATGGGATTTTATTACTTCCTTATAGAGGACTATAACGACTGTACAGCCGATACAGATATTTTCCAGCACCGTTACATATGCATCTTCTACCCATTGTGCGAAGGATAGCTGGGACACCGGATGGGGTTGGTTATATTCTCCGCATTTCTCTATGCCGCTTTCTACATCTACAGCTCGGTGTCTCGAAGCATGAGGCGAGTAACAATCCTCCAGGGCCGACGACTAAGGTGATGACGTCAACGATGTGCAGGAAACCAGCCTGAAATTGGCAATTGACCCATGCACGCGTCGCATCACTTTCCGGCTAGCGCCATGCGATGGAGTTTCGCCACAAATTTGTATGCGCGTGTAAGACGCCTGACGTCAAACCCACCCGCCTTAACTGGATATGGTGCAGTATACTTGCCTGCGCATTGGACTCCCTCTCACGTGGCGTCTGTGTTGTGAGAAACGCTGGATATTTGGGAGCTGCAGCAACACAGACACTCGATACCAGTGCTGCTGCCAACAAACCTACTCACGCAGGGAGGAATACAATGCCGCTTGAAACGACACACCGGGAAAGCAGAGAAAGGATGTTCTTGTCCAGTACACTGCACCCTAAGTAAACACACGAGTGTGGAACTGAATCATTTAGCGATTGTGCACTCATGTGATGCGTCGGCAGGGCTGGCTTTGTAGGGTGAAGGCAATAGCATTTTTGTGCTAGTTTCTTTTGAGTGATTAATATATTGGACATTGTCTCCAGCAGAATTGTCCAAATCTAGCGCCAAAACACAGTCATGGCGAGCCTTAATCAACGGGATGAAAATTCTGAACACCATGCGACTTCCTTAAGGTTTCCCTCCACTCCTCCGTGGCCAGGTGCCCATACCACATTCTGCTTGTTTTTGAGTTTTGTCGCCTCCCTGAGGAGGGTGCCGGCCTGCTTGCTTATTTTTCCCCCTAGGAAGCATCTGCATGCAGCCTGTGAGTCTGTTACTATTGTGTCACTCTTGTTGTTCGAGGTTACACAAACCGAGCGAGCGACGACAAGGGGGAAACCAACACTACTCCGAACAGCTACGGAGAGCTCATCATGCTTTGGAAGTTAGGACGCCGTAAATACCCGTTTCCCCACAAGACACTCACAAGACATCAGGAAACTACATGGAGACGGCTACAAACAAACTCATACCCAAGTCGCTACATATACAGTAAGATTTGGCCTACGCATGCACTCCAGAATGCGTGTGGTGCGGAGAGATAGCCACCCTCTACCACTCCACATGGGGCTGTCGGCGAGCCCGATAGAACCCAAAATTACAAACCCGTCAGTCGAGCAGTGGGAGGAGCTTCTGTCCAGCTCCGACCCGCAAGATCAGCTCGCGCTGGTTGAGCGGGCCGAGGAGGTAGCAAGAACCAATGGGATCCTGTACCTAGGAACACCACCTGCTGCTCAAGACCCCAACCCCTAAAACCCGTCCCATTTTGCGGAATCAAGTTTCATACTACTACTATGCGAGTTCCTGTGTAATGCACGATGCCTAGAACGGCATATATTTCTTGAGCTTGTTTCGAACCTAAAGGCATACTGAAATCAATTTTAGGCGGTCATGCTTTGTATTGTAATGAAAACAGGATTTCCTTAGTCGACTGAAACCGCATCGTTTTTTGCACAAAACGAGCGGAGAACACAAGTGTCCTTTTTTTTTCTTGAGCTGATGCACCTAGCGGCGTCGACCGAAACTACGGCCCCTTAGAAGCTGTGGTGTCGCGTGTCTCCCTGGTGCCGCACCGAGTGCCCCCCCCCCCCCCCCTCTTCTCGAGAACTTCACACTCTTTCCCAGCAGGCTACGTCACGATTACGGGATAGACCAATGACCCATCACGGTCCATCCCGTAGGAGTGACGCAGCCAGCTGGGAAAGAGCGTAATGCGCCGGCCTTGTGAAGTTGTCGGGGGTGACGGCCCAGCACCGCTCTCGCTCGCACCTGCTGCGACTACGTCAGAGCCGATTCTCTGAGCCGCGTGGGCCCTACGGGTCATGCAGGGGATGCGCTTTGAGTGCCGTTGCTTTCTGTAGTCGCTTGTGCGGAGTCTCCCGACCTCGAATTTAATCAACATCCGGACCAGCGAAGGGTTTGGAGGGGGGGGGGGGGTGGATAGTCATGAGTCATGACATACCATGTCATGACTTTCCGAGAGATGCTAAGCTTTAGAGAACAGGGATCTGTGTGGCGCAGCAGCCTTCGCGACAAACATTCCGGGTGTGATTCTTCATCGAAGCGGTTTCGTCGACAGGAAACAAGAAACCAATCTTTCTCTCCTGCGAATTTCCAGCATTTCATTGAAACGACAGCGCATCTGAAGCTCTACCGTATACATAGTCCGTAGAAAGCGCACACAATCAGTTGATCAGTTAGTCTGAGGCTAAATAATTTGGAGATCATTGTAAAGATCGACAAATCAAGATAACAGAACATCCCGACGTTGTTGCTTGGTAGCTGTGGCATTAGACTGCTTCATCGGAGGTCGCAATGTTGAATCCCGGGGTTGCGGCCGAATTCCGAGGGAGGCGCAATACGAAAACTTCGTGTTGAGCGATGTCAGTAAAGGTTAAATAACCTCACGTTGCCCAAACTGATCCGGAGAATTTCACTAGTGCTTTTCTTACAAGCCACGTGCGCTGTCAGTACGTTAAACCCTACATACCACCACGACCATTTTTAAATACACGGTTTTTTTCATTTTAAAACTTGGCTAATTCCTGCACCGTTAATCACCGGAAAGCTGAGCACTTTCGTCAATTAAATAATTTCTGGGTAGAGTAGCAGGTGGCGGTGGTAATAATTAATTAAAATTAACAATAGACAGCAAGAAAAAGATGGTTGCCGACCGCGTAAACTCCCACTTAGTTATCGGGCACGTGACCAAGCTACGACCGTCAAGAAGAAAAGGAATCAGGTGGTGGGAGAGGTGAGAGAAAAGGAAGACAGGAAATAGCCAAAGAAAGGACGTTATAGGGAGAGGCGAAGGGGAAAAAAAGAAGCGTTTGCATCTTATGTACACGTCGACGCAAACATACACGCACTGATGTACAAAGAGTGGGAACAGGCTTGATGTGACTCGACTTGCATTCTCCAAATCCATGTAATGGCGACGGAGGTGTCCAAGACACATTGTTTCTTCAGATTACGCTTATTTTCATGATTACAGATTACGAACGTCCGTCGAGAAATGTAATGTGTATCTATCATTTGCAGTAGTCTTTACTGGAACATTAATAAAGTACCTAATAAAGTTTTCGTAAGAATAAGGCTTGAGGTTTACTCGCGAGGAGCTGCTAAATCTGGGGCATTCTCAGTCGCTATCGGGAATGCGCCCTTATGGGGTCTCATGGTGTTGGTGCGTCTGGCTTATTGAAACATCGAGATGGACGCATTCGTACGGTTGTGTGGGAGGGTGTAAGCTAGAGCTATAGCTCTCGCTTCTTTGAGTCGTATGGGGGTTACAAGTTTGAGAGTACTTCCGGATATGCATCGTATTAATTATCGCGTATAATCGGTAATGTTTTTTTCGGCGTTTTGTTACATTTAAAATATTTTATTGCCGTAATAGTTCACGAAACAGTGAATTGTTCACCTTTAACTCTTTGGTTAACCAACTTTCCAGTGGACATGACTTGCATATTCCATGGTATCGTCTACTGATTAGTCTGCAAACCTACAGATATAGCAGTTTTGTGCCAGAGAAAAATCAGCCATGTCTTTAAACATTATCTAAGGGGTCTTCAAATGTTCGCCGTGACAATGGCGCACCAACTATACGAAAAAGAGGCAAGCAAGCAAGTTCCTGTCTAGACTATTCGTTGAAGCGCTCTTTTCTATTATTCGATGGGACCAGCCGAAGAATTCCGAACATCTCTATTTCCTCTTCAGGTGCGTCGTTACCTCATTTCAAGAACACGGCATTCCTTCGGGTAGCGGACACCAATTTCTCCGATCAGGTTCACTTAGGGCTCTCGGCCTTCTCATCCATGAGTCTGGAACCTCGGTAACAAGCACAATATTTCCAGACAGACCTTCAAATGTTTCGACCCAAGAGTGTAATTTGCAGTGCAGTGAGATCAACTAGACTTCGCCTTTCGTTGCACTCGCTGCCTGGTCTGTTACGGGAACAAAAGCGGCTCAAATAATTACGTCACCCGTCGGGCGCCAGGCTGCGTAGTACGTCTGGCTGCCGGGTCGACAAGAGCCGCAGATAACCTGTCGCCGCTCCGCTGGCTGTTTGCCGAGGTTACGAAAGAGGAGTCCCCGAAAAACCGGGTCGCTTCCGAGTATTGAGCAGCCCACACTGTGCCCGCAACCACCCTTTCTGTCTCTTTCCAGCTTTGACCCGAATGGGGTCTCCCTCGTAGAAGCAGACTCAGAAAAGAAAGGCATGTGTACAGAGTACGCAGGTAACTGGTGTCAGAAGAATGGATGAATATATATAGGCTTTATTTGCTACACCTGTAATAGCCTGAGTGTGGCTGGTGTAGAAGAAGGCCGTTACTCGACTGGTTGTAATGGTCCCGGTAGGCGTCTTCATCGTCGCTGTTCGCGTTAAGCAGGGGATGCGTTTCTTGTGGATTGTGGCGTGACAAAAAGAACATTCGTCATCAGATTATCAGACAGCGTGGTTGAAATAAGAGATAGGAAGGAACATAAGTTGAGATTGGCATCCCTGTATCAATTACCCGGAGTTTTACTCACGCTGTTCCTAAAAAAACTTTTCCGTCTGGGAACCAGCATTAAGAAATTAAGCAAGTAGCAGCAAGAAGAAATTAAGAATTTGAATATCGTATTTTAGAAAAGACTTAATGCCTGCTGATTGTTTACAGCAATATTTGCTGCGGTGAGGGGAATTTTGCCGCGCCTTCGGCATTTGAGATTTTTTTTTTGACGCTCCATTCTGTCTCTTCGTGTGAATTGCTGGCTTGGTCGCTCGGTTTGTCAGTCGGTTTTGTCCAGCAATTCGTTCTGTCTCTTCCAGAGACCATCTTCGTGATTTGAACGGTTTTTATTTTTGTGATAGAAATATTACCCAAGCCTTCTACCTAGCCTTGGTTAGTCCCCCCCCCCCCCCCCCCCCCCTTTCCGGGAAATTACGGAGTTTTTACCTTATCTTAATTTATCTGTGTCCCAACTGCCTGAATTAATTGTGCGCAGCACGCAAAGTAATTGCGCTGCGTTACAAACGTTTCTTTCACAAACGAAGACCTTGGCCCTGAGACTATTTCATAGGGATTTCACAAATTAGTACAAAACTCCCCACATTGTTCGGGCGTGCGAGAAAGAGAGAGAAAAGTAAAAAGCTGTCCGGAGTTAAACTCGTGATATGCTTTCGGAAGAAATTAAGTCTGTCGCCACAAAAAGAAAGTAAAAGAAAATGAGGAGGTTTGCATGCTACGTTTAGTAATGGTGCTCACGCTGCTCTTGCGCCTTTTAAATAAATTCAAATCATCATCATAATTACCGTTAGGCTTTGCATACTACCTTTGTACAGGAATGGTAGTACTTCTAGTAGATGTTTAAGTTAAGCCTAACAGCTTGTTCGTGTTCAGCATAAACAGAAAGTTTGCCGAAAGGCAAGAAAATTATGTGCATATAAACGTGGGTGGGTATAGTGCGTCATTGGCATAAACGTAGCTCTTTTCGAGCACAGTTGTTCTCTCTATAAGTTCATGCGACGAACGTAGTATATATCTTTGTGCTCCGATTTTTATCTTAATGATAATACATGCGCGTGAGAAGTTTAATTGAGAACGTAATTGCGAAGTGCTATCTTGAAAGTTTTCCGTGCTTAGTCTCAAATGAGCGGGTTTCCATTCGCATCACCCAACGTAGCATTTTGCCTGATGCAACTGAAGACATGGGCTCTCATATGCAGTGCTGCTAGAATTCTAGGCAACGAGCCTGTTTCTTTTCGTGCGGAAAAAGCGCTACTTCACGAAGTCAGACCGGCCCAACCGAGTATGTGTGAACCCTGACCTTGAGGGTGACCTTGACCAAACCATAAATGCATAAAATAAATATTGCCGCGTCTGGGAACCGACCGTGCGGCGGCGCGAATGTATCAGCTTCGCTGGCCATTGCACGAGAGCACTATGCGTTCGCCGCAGCCGATCCCCGGCTCGTGTTAAACTGCAACACACTCCCGCGCTGTGCATTGCACATCGTCGTCTTCGTTAACTAATACGACTGGAATGAAGATCATGCGCCGACGCCAACGACGACGAAGCTCGTGAGGCGGCCGGCTTACACTCGTGCTGGAGAACTGTTCGTTAAGACCCTGCCTCCCGCGCCGTTGCTTCATCTATTACTTTTGCAAGAGTCTTCGTTTCCAGCGCTTCCCACGCCGCAATAAACCGCCCTTCATTACTATTTACTAATACCGTCGCCAGACGTGCAAACGACCCAGCAAAACAAAACCATGAGCCAGCCATGCTCAACGCATGCTTTCGCACGTCTACTCAGATTAGGTGCCTTAAAACCAGACGATATGAAACCAGTCTGGTGTGCACATCAGACAACACCACACTGGTCTAGTGTGCACACCAGACACCACCACACCGGTCTGGTGTGCACACCAGCACCACCAGGCTGGCCTGGTGCCCACATCAGCCACACCAGGAAATCCTGGTGTTAACACCAGAACACACCAAAACATTCTGGTGGATTTTTCAACTGGGAGGTCCCTACCACATTTTTTCTTTAATTTATGCTAAAGCGTGAATTTAGGCTTGCTTCTGGTTCTGCGGACTTCTGCCGATTTAGCCCCGTGCCGATTTTCATCAAGGCAGCGTAGTCGTCTTGGGAGAGCGGGCGCGCTTGAATGGAGGCCAACGTAGGGCCTACCCGTGACTCCTGTCGACAATCGCATGAGTACACGGTAGGCGCGACCCCGTCGTTCCGACTGAGTTGGGGGTGAACGTGGAGGCTGCGGGCGACCCACTGGCTCCGCAGGAGGCGTGTCCTCGAACGCCCTCCGAACGAAGCTACTCCGCGACTTTGCGACCCCACGACCTTGAACGAAGGTGCTCTGCCGAAATCCGGCTCAGGGCTGTTGTTTACAGGGACTCCTTTTGTTTTTCTTGGCTATTTTTTCTTTCTGGCTGCAAGCCGCACTTCACTGGATTGTTCTCTTGAGTTCTGGAAGCCGGAACGTCGACACACTGAGGCACGAAGTAGCACTACTTTATTTATTTATTCATTTATTCCAGTCACTCTTAGGGACAATATCATGAGAGAGGAGAGCGGTTACAGCATATAACAGGAAACAAAAGGAAATAAAAAATTGATTATGTCTACAGTTATGAAAATAGTTTCAGATGTGTTTACTGATACAATGTTAATTACAGCTTCCATGAAAAGCTGGTAGTATCTAAAAACGGCTGAGAGAGAGCGTTAGTTCTGAAAAATGGGATACCGGTTTTGTACGCATGATCAGTTCGCAGTGAAAGGTGATGAAGGGTGGAAAAAATTCACTCAGCAAATGTGGATGGAGAAATATCTTATGAAACAGACAGATACGAAAGATTTTGTGATGTGAAACTAAATATGGCGGATTAAGGCGTGACTTCATTGAAGATATCCTAGTGGTTCTCTGATAATCGCAACCTGCACCAGGTGCAGAGGTGCAAGCTGTCAATCTACACCTGTACCTTTGGTGGTGCAGGAAGAAATATTGCACCTCTGCACCTCCGGTTGGGTGTCACGGCACAAGCAATGCAATAGGGCTATTGACTCAAGGTAGTAACAAAGCCAAAACTATGTGGCAGTCTAATATTTAGTTTATCAAAGCACAGCAGGCGCGATTAACGGTTTATGAGTTGCATCACTTGTTTATTTATTTGCCCCCAGGGTCCGAAGGCATTACAAGGAGAGTGGAGTACATCATAAGTACAGCATAAGCAGCAAATAAACGATGGGACTGAATTTTAGGAATAGACTAATTACGGCTTCCTAGGCACCCTGTTTGCATTGTCCATAAAGGTTACAGTGCGGACACTTTTCGAAAAATTTCGCTTAGAAAATTGAAGGTCATACGTTCAGCAAGAAAACGTTAGCAACAGGCTTGGCATGCATTCTGTGCTAAAATAAAGATTATTGGACGTCGAAAACAGCCACAAAATTAACCTTCATCGTAACCGGAATCTACACTGCTCTTCTTTCTCATGTGAGATTTTTTTTTGCTGCTTGTCTGCAACAGCTTGATTGGTCGTGTAAGAACTCCACGGATTTGATGAATTCATTAGTGTCACTGCTAGCATTAAGTTCCCGTCTAGTGCAATAAAGGAGCTGTGACGTTGATAACAGCAGAATCTTCATCAATTTCCGGTTACGCCTCTGACAACTCCCAACAGTCCAATGCTTTCACAGTCGGCGTGCGAAAAAGAGTAACTGGGAAGCAACGGGAGTGAGACGGGGCGTCTAACGGGCGCCAATTTTCGCTACGGCTGCTGCATTACAGTTAGCCAGGAAACGGCAACTATAATAGCACACAAAGTGCCTTCCCCGTGTGGCCGGGCAGGAGTCCAGCTAGTGTTGGGGAAGCGAAAGCACGTTCACGAGAAGCCCGGTTGCCGCGTAGAGTCGCCACTGATGTTGCCCAAGCGACCGTCGAAGAGGCTGTTGCGGGACGCGCTGTCATTTTGCGCGCGCAAATGGTTTGTTTATGCGCGCGAAGGTGCCGCTTTCTCACGGGTACCTTTATCGTCGCCTCTTCGCACGGTCTGCTCTTCGCCCCTTGCCTCGCTGTCGCGACACATGATTGCGCGAAGACGAAGAGGAACACGCGATGGGGCCTGGCTGGGAAATAATCTATCGCAGTTGGTGCTGTTATAGCGAACACGTATGCCCAGGGCCTTATTCTAACAAGTGATCGGGGTGGCGGTGTTAAGATTACCAATGTCCGAGTCTTCTATCAGTTTTAGTGATCGTAACACTCCCCTCAAAGTTTCTTATAGGGAAGTTTATAGGGAAGTTTCTTATAGCCACAACAGCAGTCTCCAGAGAGAGCCGTATGCTACCCTTTTTATACGCTTTCTGCTCACGGAGACTGCTGAATCTGAAATTGAGTGAAACAGTGTTAGTGAAATAAATTTAAGCATGCCTCGGTATACATTTAGTCAATGCGCTTATTTAATATTTTTCGCGAAAACATAATACTAGAAAAGTTGTCGATGCGTAATGTCAACATCAAAGTAAGGGCTTGGATGAAAGCTTATCTTTACTAAAAAAAAAAAAAAAAAGGTGGTGGTCAGTGGTAAGATCTCAGGAGAAGTTGTTGATACCTCACGTGTCCCGCAAGGGTCAGTCCTGGGGCCGCTTTTGTTCTTGATTTTTATAAATTACATTCTTCCTATATTGTCTTCCTTGAGACTATTCGCTGATAATTGCGTTTTATACATAACTGTTACCAATGAAGCTGACTGCGACGCTTTACAGCGGGACCTAATCGGGATTGCTTATTGGCGTAATAATTGGGGCATGGAAATTAATCTCTATAAAAGACTCCTTACGTGTGTCACTAAGAAAATGAAATCTCACAATTTTGTTCATAATATTACTAATCAGAGACGCTAACCTTAGGACATTGAAGCAAGTTAATTTTGTGTGTTTTGTGGTGTAACTTGTAGTCTAGCGTGCCTTGCGATGTATCCTAATGAGGGTGTGTAATTAGAAAGATGTAATAATTAAGAAATAAGGTAGGATATAATCATTAACGCTGTCACGTCGTACCATTAAGAAGGCGCTTAATTTGAATATCAATTCTATTCAAATTACGCTGGATTGTATTTTTTGTGTACTGTTCTCGTTTTACCTGCAATTGTGTTGTACTGCTTATGTTTTAATCGCCCCCTGGCACCCACACACACAATATAATGGCAAAGAAATATAGGATATAGGGCTGTGTAGTAAGTGATCAATAAAATAGAATAAAATTAATAAGAAAAGTTGTAATTTTAATTCAAGTTCAGCACTTTTGTAGCACTTTTAGTTGTGTTCTACGAGACAAGAATACGTCAGTAATCGACGGCGCGAGAGGATTGAACACCTCTCGTCTCCGCCTGGAAGGTGTCGCCGTGGTACATTGACTGTAACGGCATACAGAGCTGTACGATAGTGTTACTTAGGCGTTCCTTCACCAGCACGAAAGTAGTAAAGTCCCTGACCAACACTAATGACGTCGAGAATCACTGCGCCTGTTTCTCGTAGCAGAACAAGAATTTCATTTTCTGTGGAATGTTGCTGGATGTTGGTCCTCTCGAGACTTCGAGCGAAAGTGCTAACGTGGTCCACTGGTTCAAGAAATCTTTCAGCGTAATGGACTGGAATCGAACGGATCAGTGGCAGCAGTGAACGTCGGTATAGTTTCACTTAGGAGCTTTAAAGCTTCTCTTCGTACCTGCATGGCTGCACTCACGTGGACGTCAACTGCAGTTATTCCTCGCTAGTGAGTACGAATTTGAGAACCGCTATGAAGTGAACTGTACATGCTGCATCACGAGGCCACATAACAAGCGTTCGACGGCAGGAGTGCCTTACAGAACAGTCCACCGGCTCCTATGAGCACGATAAGCCCAGTTTTTATCGCTGCCTGAGCTTGCTTCAGGTTGAGAGGGCTTTAATTTATATCTAAACCAAGCCAAGCAGACTGTTTACGCAGTTCAAAGCACACTGGATATATTTCAGCGCGAACTTATTTCATACGCGCACAGAAGAAGCGAAGTAATATTCAATCAAGTTGGCGTTAAAATATGTTGAGCCCAAAATGCTACCGTGGGAACCAGAAAATTTTGCTTATATGACGATTTTAAGCTTCAAGAGCATGCTCTTATTAATGCCAAGAATACCGAGTTACTTTGAGTAGATGCACACTCTTATAAATTTCTAGCAAATCTAATTATGCGAAATGTTAAACATCAACGAGGAGTTCTTAGAATACTGGGGTGCGGTACAGAATGTTTTCCGAAGGGCCTTTATACTTCCGTTGTTACTTACACACCGTCGGAAACGATGCGAATCGTCGGGAGATGCCATAATGTTTGCCAGTACAAGTTCCAAGCTCTGTTTTTGAAAACAAAAATGCCGGTGATCCCTCCTACAAAGAAATTGTGTGGTACAAATAATATGATGTGAAAGTGCACGGACAGAGATGAAGAGACTGTTTCTGTACAGGTAACACAGTAACCGCCGGTCCTGGTGGTACCTTGTATACTTAACGTCAGGATCGACTGCCGTCAGATGTCTTATGAGGACTGCGCCTACGCGTGGCCGATCACAAATAACGTACTTTATTTTGGGGTTGAAGGTTTACCAGGAATAATAGACCAAACGCTTTTCATTCGGCTTGGAAAAGTTAGTCTCCAAGTCAGTAGTGAAGTATAATCGCAGATACTTACGTATGGAAGCTAGCACTAATTAATTTTGGCAATAAGTCTCCATATTCCCTTACGCACTGCATGGGTTAATTCACGAACATGACGGCATTTTCCAAAGCGCGCACACGTTAACACGTTCGGAACTGCCGCACTTAAAAAAAAAAAAATTAGGAGCCACTTTGGCGACTAAAGTGGTGCAAGGCGAAAGCCTGAGTACAGCATTCTGCCACGAATGTGGTTGTGAATGATGTTTCAAGTGCTGCCAGCGAATGACGCGTCCATTGGCTGTCTGCTTGTGTCACTGATGTGTGGTTAAGATGTTGAGCTTCGCCTCTAAGAGTGGAAGGCGACAGCGTCTTGCAACGCTGCCCGGAATTCCACAGAACGCCATCGCCCATTCGGTTCTACGCCTTGCTGGAGGGTAAATTTATTTTTGAGGAAAGGAAATGTATCTCTCTCTCTCTCTCTCTCGCATATCTGGGTGGACACCTGAACCTCGCCGTAAGGGAAGGGGGGAAGATGGGACTGAACGAAGACGCTGTTAGCTAGACGCGCCTTTGTTCATTCCAAACCGTTCAGCTGGCAAGGCGGAGTGGCTAGCGTGCTCGTGTCGCACTGCGGAGTCCCTGGTTCGATTCCCCAACTCTATCAATTCCGTATTCGGTTTTATTGATTTATGTGGTCTGACTGGAAAGGTTAATTAGGCTATTTGATATTTGTACTATTGCAATTCTATCCATCGCGTTCTGTCCTTCACCTCTCAAATGTTGGAACTGTCTGGGATGTTCGACACAATGTATATGAAACGAGAAACTGGGCGGAGAAGTAGGTGGTGGTGGAGCGAACGAGGCTTCGGCCGGTTATCTGTTTTTTTTTTCGGCAGGGTCTGTTTTTGCGGACGCGGTTGTTACTGCTACGCGGCTCTTTATATTCTTTTCTTTTCCTCTTTCTTCTGACCTCGTTATTCTTCTCTATCTTAGTAGGCTAATTGATTTAATTAAGCAATTAACTAAACTCAGTCTCTCTTAGTTGGAGCATCACTATACGATCCCTTTAATTGGTTGCATGGTTACTAGCCAAAGTACAATTGGCCCCATTTGAAATTCGCGCCGTGTGACGTCACGGCCGTTTCGACCAATTGAAAAGCGTGACATTTTCTGTCGACAACTCCTGCTTACAACGATGAGGCATTAAAGGCTTCCGCCTTAAAAATAAGCGCAATGCGTGAACAATCGGCAAACACACCACGGTGTCTGTGAGGCTTTGGCGTATGGCTGCTGATCTCAAGGTCGCGGGTTCGACCCCGCCCGCGGCGACAGCATTTCAGTGGATGTGAAACTAAAAAAGACGGCGGTGTATACTGTGCAACGTCGACACGCGAAGATCCCCAGGTGCATAAATTAATTCGCAGCCCTTCACTACGGCGTCCCTCACAGCCTAAGTCGCTTCGGGACGTTAAACCCAACGTCCCACATACCACATGATTAACCGGTAACTCACTAACTCCAAACTTCGAGAAGCATTTTGCGCGCTTTTCATTTAGTTTCTGTCGCTAATCTGCCATTCCTCCCGCCGACGCCGTACTTAGTTCTCTGGGCTTTTCACCTCATCGTATGCGATCACGATTTACGCGGCGTACATTAATTTGAAAAACCAGGCATGCAACGCGTTCAGTTAAAAATAAAAAAAGATGGCGTTTTTAAAGTCATCAGCGATGTGGTATTCCCGCTGTAAGCGTCTGAACATTTATTTAGAACACGTGCCGCCAAAAGCCACGCGCGCTGCTTGAGCAGTGACTGACGTGCAGGCAGTCGCGAGCCTCG
The DNA here is from genome assembly GCF_055824585.1 of Amblyomma mixtum. Taxonomy (NCBI): domain Eukaryota; kingdom Metazoa; phylum Arthropoda; class Arachnida; order Ixodida; family Ixodidae; genus Amblyomma; species Amblyomma mixtum. Next base: position 109,824,222 of record NC_143016.1, read on the forward strand.
GGTTGATGATGCGAAGTGCTGGAGGAAAGAGCAGCGTGCACGCGAGATCTGTCGGTGCCACGTGCGGGCTCGTGCTTCAAGTGCAGCTGATCGCGCCGCATTTGCCCTTGAAGAACGAGAAGAATCCTGCGGCTCCGCCAGCCTGCTTCTGCGTCTTCCCGGTGACGGAAGGCCGATCAGGTTATTACGTGCGACGACCGAAGGACGCCTTGCGCTTAAACCACGCAGCTCCGGGTTCCTCCTCTAGCTTAAAGAGGAAATCGGCTACACCATGAGCATATATATGCATATATATTTTTACTCGTCGCAGAACTATAGCTTTCCGGCAAAGTGCACGATGCTGCGATAGGCTGAACTCATCGAGCGGTGATTTCAGCGCAAGAGCATCATTAGCGTTCGGGTGGTTCGATGCGTGGGTATATTGAGGCACCCTAATTAGCGCGTCGCCTAAATGGCTGCTGAAATGCGCACACGTGCCGATCGTCCGAGAAAGATGAAGAGCTCGAGCTGTGCACATATGTACGAGATATGCGTTTGGCCTACGTAAGCAGCCTTTCGAGCTTGACGTTGCGAGCTTGACGTTCCGTGAGCCTATAATGTCGCTCCGCGTAGTCTGCCCCAAAACGTGTTCACCGTAGGTTGGAAGTTACGAGCGCGAGGAGAAAGCTTACCGACCTGTGGGTCTTGCTTCTGAACATGCGCTTGTGGAAGACATCACCTCGGGATTGCAGCCTCCGTTGCGGGGTGAACACCCTGTAAGACGGAGTACGCCCCAGGGCTGCCCATCGATTAACGTGTAAACGACAGATCTCAAATATGAAATTTTTAATTGGTTGATAGAATGATGTCACGGCTGCCAAATACAACAGTAGCTTCTTAAAATTCCGCATGCAGTTAGGATTATCTTTCGGCTTTTGGTAAATACGCTTTGAACTGCAAGAGAACGTAAAGTATACTGTTAACATCTTGCGGCGAAAAACAGCGCACACACGAGAGACAGGATAGTGGGGACGTTACGCTGACTAGCAACCATATTTTAATGTACGTTTTTCAGTTATATACCTCTTCATCGTGCAGGAGAGGAAAGTACTCAGAGATCGTAAAAAACGCACCATTAAGTAAAGCAGACGACCATACCGCATCACAGAGATATTGAGTTTCTTCGACACGAAGTGCGACTGAAAGTATGCTGACATATGCGTCGCTCTTTTGTCTACTGCTGATGTCTTCCTTAATTTCCTTCGTTAATTTCGTTAATTTCCGCCCCTTTCTCTTTATGGTTTGCACAGAAAGTGCCGTGCAGTGTCATTTATTGTCCATTGGGTCAGCACTGGCTCTGTTTCTGGATGGCCGGTATTCACACTTAGCAATATGGTGTCTCTGTGTTCCACGAACAGCAGTCGAACTAGACCAGCTGTAGGGATTAAAACCACTCAAGACGGTAACGAAGCTCGAGCTATTTCTTCTAGAGTTTCTTTCTCCAGGCTTTTTAACGAACACATTAAACAATAATTTTCAGACAGACTGTGCAACCGTGTTTTGGATGCAACCATATTTGCTGTCTTTACTATGATTAGCGATCGCAAAATACAGAATGCTTATTTGGTTGCCCCGATGAGGTGCTAGTACAGTTAAATGATAAAAAAGTAATTTCAATTATAGGAACACATAAAATTGCGTGCTTAAGTGTGCGGTTCTTGATATATAAGTAGAGGCAGTGTCTTGCAAGAAAAAAAAGAAAGTAACACGTGAAACTTAAAAATGAAATTGGTTGTAGTAACGTAACTCATGTATGCTTTGTTGTTTAACTAAGAGAAAATGATTTTTTTTTACACCCACCCTACGTTTCATTGCTGTGTCCGTATCCGTTTGGCGCATGTTTAATTTTCCAATGAATTCTCTTTTTGGCGTTTATTTTGTTGCTGAAGCAAACAGCTCGTTGTTTACAAATGTATAAGATGTGCTCTAGTTTTACAATGCCCTTTTTGTGCACATATGTTGACGCTCTAGCTGCACTGTTGTCGTTATATTACTGTATTACTGTGAAATATTACAGCCCCCCCACCCTCCCTTCCAATGAGTACTGTAACGATTGCGGGTGTAGGTATTCCGATATATACATGTGAAAGTTGGCTTTTAAAATCGAGAGAAAATAAAGAAAGTAATGCAGTCGATATCGATGGTTCGAACTCGAAAGGGGCCAAAATTTTGTTCGAATGAAGTGTAGGCGATTCAGGCTCCACTTATCAGTTGTGATGGTGGCAGCGTCAAAAGGGTTAGCTCGAACAAACAGAAAACACGTATTGACCGGGTTGAAATTATCGCGAATTCACACTACAGTCAAAATAGAACAGCAACACTAATGTGCTGTCCTCTAGCCGCCTTTTCATTCGGTGCGCTCTCCGACACTGCAGGCAATTCGGCGAACTGTCTACCCAGAACAAAAGAGCTTTCGCTCACTTCGCGTCCGGCATTTTCTCATTTTTACTTTTTAGAATCTCACTAAAACAATTGCCTCCTTCCTCAAATATTAGCCGCCACTGCATTCGCGAACGAGCACAAGACTTCGCCGGCAGAAGAGGAAAATCTTAACGAAACAGAGATAGATGAAATGAACAAATGAAAGATTTTAAGTTCGAAGTAGACGGCAGGCAGACAGTCAGCCAAGGCGCTTGTTCTTGACAGAGAAGGAAGAAAGTCGAAGGTGAGGCGCTGAGAACAATGATACAGGAGAGCGGACATTTCTCAAGCACGACAAGGACGTTGGGGGTGGGGGGGTTTCCTCGTCCTTGGCGCATAATTAGCGATTCGCTTCACGACTTGACTCGAGACTAAGGTATAGAGGCGCCGTTTCCCAGACTGCCGACCGTGGCCACGACAGGCACACTCACGCACTTCAGTGCTGAGTGCATTTGAGAAGATGAAACGCGGTACAGGGGGTGCAATGGCGGTATCTTCACTTGTTCTCATAGGTGTCCCGTGAAGACGTAACCGCACACCGAGTCTGCGCTGGGATGCTCTTTCCTGTACGCGGGTAGTTAGCACAGGTGCCTATCTGGATGCCACGCGTGCGTCTCGCCACGTAGTCCACTAGACGGCTTGCTGCAAGACAGCTTGCTTGTCGCCGTAGTCATAATTGCCTCACTTCCCCATTTTATCTCAAGGTCAGGCTCGGATCGAGGGCGGAGGGCTTTTGTCTATCAAGGCACGCAGACACGTGTTCGAGAGCCTAGCAGCAGCTGACATGCAGTGAACGAAGAGGAAAGGTTTTCAGCATTTATTATTATGATTTTCCTTTAGACCTCTGCCCCTCCTGTACACCTTCTCGCACATGCCTTTCTGGGAAAGCGCTCGTTAAGGATAAGCAGTGAGATATGTGACTGCAGAGTACATCGACTAGGGAGACATATGTCGCATGCTAGGTAGCTCTTAAGTAACAACGTCGCAGCTGCTAGTATGCTTGGCGCGAGGGCGCGTACGCGTATCTGCACTGTACCCGCTGCAAGGACGAGGCGTTGCACTTTTCGCAAACTATGTTTAGTTCACGCGTAGTCGCATTCTGTTCGTTTATTTTTCCTTGTTGGCGTTTTTCTCCTTTGTTTTTGGCAACTTGCTTTAATTGTTAAGATGTAGTGCCGATGCGAGTACACCTTTCGGTTCTTTGCCCTCGGTCGTGCTGCAGTCAGCGGCAAGTGTGAGAATTTTGTTTTTAATTAGGCGCATGGAAGTTACAAAAAACGCGTGCGCAGCTACGATTATCGGCGTGCAAAAAAGATACTGATTAGTTAATAGTTTGATAAGTGAACTGGTGAAACTGGAGAAATGTGGAATAGGTTAAGAAACAGTAGACAATTGATACTTTAATGCATTAGGTCATGCATATCAATTATTGTGTGTCGACGTTAATATGCTTGTACGAGCCCGTTTCTTTGTCTGGCAGCAAAGCGTGTAGTACGGATTTAAAAATATTTTACCTGCGCACAATTAACAAATACACAAGAAAGGCAAAAATAGCTACTTCAAGGAGGGATGACGGTGTACAAGTCGTCGTGGTTTTTGACCAGGAGGCTTCTCTCTAGACAATAGTTAAAACAAATTTTCCAAGCATATAAGAACCACTCCACAAAGTTTCATTCTGATGCGTAGATGACTGTGCATCTTTTTGGCTCTATAGCATAAAAATACAAAATATAGGGTAATTTAACACAATTTTCCTGGTGGGGTAGACTCACTTCTCACTTTCAACCTTTTTTACTTCGCGCAAATCTAAACCAGAAGAACAAACCTCTCAGAAGTTCATATAAGGATGATATACATTAGGACCGAAAATATAGTTTAAATCAGCCTGTTAGTAAAAAAAAATGAAATTTTACCTCCGCGTCCCTTTTTTAGGGTCTTTGCTTACTTCGTAAGCATGGAAGTTTTCTTGGAAGCATGTGCTATGAGAATGCACGTTTGAAAAAAGCAAAGTAGAAAGTGAGAGACTTGGACCACATGCACGCAGCCGAGCAGTTCGACCTCTCTGAAATACGATATTTGCAGCCTGCTTGAACGATGGACGGCCGTTCGTAAGTACAAGTTCTGCCCGGCACCATCAGGTAGATCAGTGATTATTTCAGGGGCTGGATGTATTTCACTGAATATGTTATTAGCTTTGCTTTAACGAACGAAGATTACGCACTTACAGTGGGCAAATTAAAGCCCGCATGCCGCTGACATCGGTAGAACGGTGTTCTAAGTGCTCTACCTTCGACGTAAACGTGTTGTCTCAAGAGGTGAGAACCAGTGAGCAATAAAAAAATATCGGCTCCATAACCTCACGATAGATGTATGATATTTCCGTCCTAACTAAGACATTATTCGTGACCTCGCTACAGTGCGACTGTGACCTCCCTATAATTCGAGGTCACCATCGAAACGACGAAGATAAAAAATGGCTGAGGGAACGAAGCTTGCTGTACACGACGATGCTTTTAATACCAGAGGCTGCCACACCTTAAAGACGACGTACGTCACGCTCAGGCCATTTATTTACGACCAAGACCCTTCGTTTCCGTGTAAAACCCGGTTTTACCTGATCCTTGCACTCAGAGGAAAGTTCTCGAAATAGGGTTAAACCCGATTTGCGCACAAAAACATACGCCATAAAGAAAATGCAATATCCCAGAACACAAAGCTTAATAAGGCAGTCGCAGGGTAACTAGCGGATGTCGAGTACTTAGTCTATAGCGGTGCTCTCAGGTAATATTTCTTATAAACATCGCTTAAAACTTTAAATTGTTGATACTCAACTTTCCTGGACATCACCAAATAGTTGTGAAAACATGGCAATATTTTAACTTGGAGCCCAAAGAAAACTAAATGCGGCCAGATGTGCGAGAATGCGATGGCGACAGCATACTCTTCCGGTTTCCTCTAAACTACTTCATTACGCTCAATTAGACTGCACATAACGATGTTGGCAGCTAGAGACCTTTCCGGGCGCTCATATGGATGGTTAAAAATGGCTGCTAAGTCGGAGAACTACGCTATAAGTGGTCGGCCTCAATGGAGCCTTGCAGCAGGTTCTGTGTGACGTCACGCCGGTGTCCTTAAGATAACAAGGGTAACAGAGTGGATTCCAAGAAAAAGCAAACGTAGCAGGGGACGGCAGAAAGTTAGGTGGGCGGATGAGATTGAGAAGTTTGCGGGGATACAGTGGCGGCAACTGACAAAGGACAGGGTTAATTGGAGAGACATGGGAGAGGCTTTTGCCCTGCAGTGGGTGTAGTCAGGCTGATGATGATGATGATGATGACGCCGGTGTCGCGCACTCGCGCCTCCTGACACCGCAACTCGTCGGGAAAATTGGCCTGAACATAATTAGTCACGCTTTTCTCTGGGTTCCCGAATTTATTTTCACAATTACTGCGCTTGTAGAGATCTTTAGAGGCAGAAACTCCTAAACCTGTTGTCTGTACCCATTTAATTCGTTATCTAAAGAATGCTACTCTTGCAGTAGCTGCCGCCAGTATAGACAGCTCGCACGTGATGTCATGGGCGCCAAGACGGCAGACCATTTGTAGCTTGTACAGTGCGCATTGGAGCAGATTCGGAGGAGAAATAAATGGATTAGATAACCGCGCAGGCTTTCCCCCGAGGCCCTACACGGCCACCACTTAACGTCAACGCTAGGTACTCACTAATCAAGGCTAAATCCGCCCGTAGGCTATAACAACCTCAACAGCGAAAACTACTTCTAAACGTACTTCGTGTTCCAGAGCTCGTCGGTGCATATTGAGCGACGCAAGCGTTAACAAGTGTCGAGGAGAGGCACATACGCGCTCTCCCGTCTCCATCGCCAGGCACCACGCGACCGGCGCTCCCGGCAACAGCCGTACCGCCACCTTGACACAGTGCTCCTGTTGCCTCGCCGGCCCCCGTCTCCGCACCGACCTAGGCTACGCTGCGCTCCCGGGCGCCCGATCCCGTGCACGGGCACGCGGAGTTCGCCGACCGCGCTTGCGCAACCGGCACTCGGCGCCCGATGCGTTGCGGGTTACTCAAGTGAAAAACCTCGAAACCCGGTTTCCTCGACAGGCCGCGCCATCCCTTTCTTACTCTCTCCCCCTCTCTCGCACCGGCCGCACACGGGCTACCACTACGTTTCGCTACGCGTCCAGACACCAAACGAACGCTGGCTCCCCGCGGTCGATAAGCTGCGCTGATGAAAATTGCCGGGCCGATGATGATGTAACTGACGGCGTCACCGCAAAGCACGAGAAATCCACGGGAAGGAAGAGAGGAGAGTGCAGCCGCGTGTTTTATGTTCGACTAGGAGGGAACCGTTGAGTGGCGACACACGACTACAGGCAGTTCTTCGCAACCCACAGCGCATGCGACCGAGATACGTGGAGCGCCTGCGGTACACCGTGTACTTCGACTGTTCGTCAGGTCATCGAACTCTCGACAAACCGGGGCTGCATCCGCATTGAGATGCGCGGGCAAAAACTTTACGGGTGTGGGAACTTACGGTGCACTTGTGGGTGCTTGCGGTTTGGAAAAAGAATTAGACGAAAGAGAAATAAGTGGGGCATTTCTTAAGCACAAACTTTGTTTTCGTTTCGCACGCCAGCCTTGTACTCATAAGTATTTTACGTTGGAGAAGGAGTTTGACCTGACACCAAACAGTAAGGGTAACCTGGGCTGGCATAAAGAAAAAAGCGAAATAAGTATACAAATGACACGAATGGGGTGTAAAGTGCATTCCGCAATCGTGGTGTAATTGGTGGCAAAAAAAAAAAAATTCAGGGGGGAACTTTGTTGACCTAAAGTGCGGTGAGGCGAAAGCCTTTGGCGTGGAGTTGCTGCTTGTGTCACTGATGTGCGGTTAAGATGTTAATTAAGTACACACTTGTTTGTGAATCTTAAATGCTGGAGACATTGGAGAGCGTTTGGGAGGCATCCGTCTGATTCGACGCCTTTCTGCAAATACTCTCCAGCGTCCCAGACAAGGATAATTACATATGCGTTGGCAGGAAGTAGCGTAGCCATTAGCACGCTCGGCTGCGGAACGGAAGGATGGTGGTTCCAGTTCCATCGTGCACAAAGACTTTTTTCCTAGTCTGACTAGAAAAGCGTGACACCTCTGCTGACAACTTTCCGTTGACAACGATGAGGCGTTAAAGGCTTTCGCCTTAATAACTGCTTAACACACGAGGAAGAACGATTCCCACATGCACTGAAAAAACGGCATTTTGGCATAGTAGCGAAATTATTGCAGGGCTGAAATCGCACTAATGGGAACCCTTAATTCTATGGCCAATTGTGGCACTACTGCTAGCTAAAATATATATAATGGACGAATTTTATTAGTACACATGATGTTGTCCTAGACTGTCAATTAGTTTGCGATGCTACTTCAAGATATGTGCAAGAGCCAGCGCAACTGAGTAAGTGCGATTTGAACATTAAGTCTAAAGCACTAGAAGCCAGGGGCTATTATGTTTGACGTCTATCTCTACAGTGTAACACACCGAGCAGACACTCACCGTGGTGGTCCGATAGCTGTTGCATTCAGGTACCTAATAAGAGTTCGGAGTTTCGACCTGGCTCAGTCGGTCCATTTCAACGGAGGCGAAATGCATAAACGCTTCATGTACTGAGTGCTGAGCTGAGCTGAGATTCATTCATTCATTCATTCATTCATTCATTCATTCATTCATTCATTCATTCATTCATTCATTCATTCAATCAATCAATCAATCAATCAATCAATCAATCAATCAATCAATCAATCAATCAATCAATCAATCAATCAATCAATCAATCAATCAATCAATCAATCAATCAATCAATCAATCAATCCGAATTAATCCGACTGACTTCATTAATATTTTTTTCTGAAATCAATCTATGATCTTTGTTCTTGCGCGTGCGTGGAGGCAACTTTAGAGTTCAAGGTAGCTTGTCAGCACGCTTTTTTTGCATTTTACTAGATCGAAATACTGCACTAATCGTGTGCCAGAACTCGTATGGTTGGTGTAATCGGTGGTCTGTCGTATGTTTGACAGGAAGGCTTGCTATAAGTAGCACAGGCGCAGGCAGCACACAAGAAGGTGAATGAACGCAAAATGGCACAAAACTGCGCCAGACATCGTGCTTAATGGCGCACGCGCTGTCACCCCCTCAGACATTCACCGTTGCATCGCACCGCACAGTTTGTTGGCACCTGCACGTGTGTTCACGGCAGGTAGTCCCTGAAGTCGTAGTCGAACAACTCGAAGTCGTAGAAGTACCGGGCGTACCGGGCCGTTTGTGGCTGTTGAATATTTTTCATCGTCTTAGCTGCCCAGTCAGCGAAGAAAAGAAAGACCGCTGGGAATGTGCGCAAGGGGACACGCGCTGGGACGTTCTGGAATTGGCACATAAAGCCATCGTCCCGTCTTCGACCTCCCAGCTGACGGGTGCCCTGTCGTTTCTTTGTCCATTCTGTCAGCCTATACCCTATTACTACTCCTTTTCCTCCTCTATAAACACTCCTTTTCCCATCAGTTCACCGCCTGTGTATTGGTCACTCCCCCGTAGTTGGCATGTGCCATTTTGTTCGAGGCCAGCCGACCAATCCATCTTGGTTTAGGGCGCACTCTCTAACGCCCCTTCTAACCGCCCACGAGTTCAGTCTCTGGATGCCTGCCCGTGGACAAACCTCAACATTTTGGTGCGGAAACCCGGAATGCGGCACGTGTGAATAGCGCAATGTAGTACTTGGTTTCTTCGCTGGGCAAGGACATAAAAAGTCGTCCCGCGCAGTCAATGCTGATGACCTCGAAGGGGTTCGTTGAAGCAAGACGGTGACTCGGGATAGGCGCAGCGGGAGCGCTGCCTGGTCTCTTCGTGAAACGCTGGCACAATAAACAGCTCCGGGTCGCCCGTCTCACTAACGTTCTCGCTCGGAGAACACAGTAGCGCTGTAGTAGCTGTGTCAAAGTATCGCGGACGCCACCGTGCAGCACCTGGCAATGTGCTGTAATCGTGCGCAGCTCCGAAAAGTGGTGAGGTGACGGAACTACGGCAGGGTGCAAGAAGTTGCACGTGGTATACGCGATCGGGTATGCTCACAGTCATCGGCTCTTCCGCCGAAGCGTACCGCGGCAAATGCGTCTTGAGCTTGCGCGGGAGAATTCTGCACCATTGCTGGGGCGCAGTTCGTCTCGCGAGGTGTTGGGGCAGGGGCAGCATATGCCGTACGGCGAGCCCGTAGTTTCGCTCCGTGCTCCCTTGCCAGATCTAGAACCTCCTGAAGCGATACCTCGCGCACTTGGTAATGTTCCTCTGGTCCTGACCTGAAAAACAATCAGTCACAAAGGGGCTTATTTTCTATTCACGATACTCACTGCAACGTGCTTTGTTAGCAAACTCACTTGTTCAGGCTTGCTCTGTCGTTTGCCGTGTAGTGGCCAAGCAGAAGCTCCGTCCTTTCACGAACGGTGCGAACAGCGAAGGACGTTCCTGAAACATCTTGCATTTTGCATGCAATATTCGTCCACTGCATTGGATCTTGAAACGGGCTCTCGCTCCGAACATAGGCAAGAAGTTCCAAATACACATGAATGGCAAAACGCAAGCTATGTCTTCCCGACATGCTGCTCTTCGTCGAGCATCAACCTTTGAATTTGCTCTGCGAGCAAGCCAATGCTCCGCATCTACCACAGCTGTATGCCGCGGAAACTCTTTTTCTACATCACTAATGGCAGTAAGGAATCGATTAAAAGCCTCTGCTTTTTTTAAATGAGTAAATCAATCGAATGTAATGAATATACTGGCACAAAGTTGTAGAACAACTTCGCCCGGTGTCGTTGCTGTGACGCCAGTGTACACCGTATACAGCTGGCTTAACAGCAAGAAAATCGTCCATTTATCTGAAAAACAATGGCTAGTAGTCGCTTTTACCAAGATATATGGGTGAGAATGCGCAAAATAAAAGCGAATACAACCGTTTAGAGCTCGCTATCACGTCGAAAAATCCAGCAGCGACGCAATATTTGGTTCCAAGCAGGTGGGCAGGGCGCCGCCACGTTGTCGACGTTAACTACGCAAGCCACGCAATCACCGCAATGCTAAGTCCCCTGGCTTGCGAACGTACTACGCAAGACGCAGGGCCCGCTCTTGCATTCTGCGCATGCGCAATGCCATCCCTGCTGGATCATTGCGTGCGCTAAGCCGTTGCGTTTGCACAGCTTTAACTGTCCGTTACTGAGCGTGGTTGACCCGTACAGGCGGTCTTTTAAAGCCAGCACGAACTGTCAGATGAGCGATAGCCTAACAGTGCGCGATAACAACACGTATATGCACTTTCGCGCGCAAAAATTTCTGGTTTGTTGCTCTGGTTCCAGTTTGTTCCACATAACACCTAGAAAGTACATACTAGCTGGTTCGCGTAGCTTGGAAAGGTAGTTTAGCCGCTTGCGTTGCAGTAGAAAACACAAGTTTGTTTCTCATGTTGAGGGCCAGTTTGTTGCTTTAACATGAGACTCGGTGCATCTGAAGGGTTTGAGTTCTTGGGGGTTTAACGTCCCATAGCGACTTAGGCTATGAGGGACGCCGTAGTGAAAGGCTCCGGAAATTTCGAACCACCTGAAGTTTTTTATACCGTACATTGACATTGCGCAGTACACGGGCCTCTAGAATTTCGCCTTCATCGAAATTCAACCGCCGCGGCCGGGATCGAATCCACGCCTTTCGGGCCAGCAGCCGAGCACCACAACCACTGAGCCACTGCGGCGGCTGCTTCGGAAGCAACACGAATGTATCTATAGGAAATCCTCAGAGAAATGCTCTGAAGTTTTTTTGTACTATCAGGTGGCGCAAACGCTTTCGATCGAAGAGCTTTTTCACATGCGAGAGGAGGTGCATTGATCAACGAATTTAACTGTTAAAATTTTAGCGCGAAATCACTACTTCGTGAGGTCAAACCGGCTCACCGAGTTTGAGCGCAGCTTGACTTGAGGGTGATCTTGGCCAACCGTAAATAAATGAAATAAATACTGCCTCGACTGGGATTCGAACCCGTGGAGGCGCAAGCAGATCAGCTTCGCTGGTCACTGCACGAAAATACTATGCTATCGCGGCAGGCGATCACGAATCCTGCTTAACTGTAGCACCTCGTGCTCTTCATCAAATAATACTACTATGGAACTAATATGCACACTCTGGCGGGGAGCAATGCACATCGGAAATGCGGTTTTGTGCCTGGGGGCAGAAGTTGAGTCGGGAATAGAAATAAATCAGAGAGCTGTTGGAAGATGAGTACTGGGTGCCTACGGCAAAACCACAAAGGAGGCAGTACAGGGAATACATGCTGGGCATTGTTTGAAGCGCGGGAAGCTAAGAGTAAAATTTTATGTGAAGAACGCCTAAGCAAATTAGGCGACAACAAGTAAGCTGCCAAGGTATTTAAATACTTATACAGAAAGAGCGTTGACTCACAACGGTGAAAAAAGGACTGGGAAACTAACCAGTAAGTATGCAGGACACAAGGACGGAGAAAAAAAGAACTTTAATTTAGAGGTAAAAAAGGCAGAAGGTAAAAAGTGGAGTAGTTCAATGGAAACGAAGCAGAGTGTAGAATTACATCAGAATCGGAAAAGGCAGATCAGGAAGGAAACGTTCTAATGATAACTCGAGAGGCAGTGTCTTACTCTTCGAAGCTAGATCAGGGTGTTTTAGGACGCGCAGCTACACAAAGAAATATAG
>NC_143016.1:109838955-109941455 GCF_055824585.1 Amblyomma mixtum
CTTATGACGAACCTGCTTCGATTTGGTTAATTCAAAGGAAATCTAGCTGACCAGTGCTGCAGATAGTTGGCAAAACAAGGTCGGCCAACTTGACTCATGGTTCCTTTGACGCTTTCTAAGGAGCGGCAAAGAGTGCTTCTCAGTGCTATTAATATTATCGTCTACTGGGGGCAACATTGCGCACGCGTAGGTTTTAGCGGAGGCAGCCACTTTATCGGCCGACGCCCGTACTGCGATGCGTTTACCGTAACACCAGGCTTTCGTTTGTGCGTCGCCGTTGCGGCTCAGCGCGGAGGTCGAGCGAGGCTAGGCGCGCGGCAGTGCACGTTTGCGAAACCTTCCCAATAAAAGTTGTTCGAAGGTTCAGCGCTCGTCCCTGTCCCGGCTTCATCCGTCGTCCTCCTTTTTGGCCTGCTATCATTTTCCATGAGTATGACGAAGGTCGGGTTTGGTTTCGGCATTTGTGGCTTTCGCTTGTTTTACTTTGTCAGTAATAGAAGTATCAGTGGCTAAAGTGCCTGCGCTGTCGGCCTGTGTTTTAAACGGAAATCTCGCGAATGAGTGAGAGGAGGAAATGCAATGGAAGGTGAGCGGAACGAAAAAAAAGCTGTTCTTACACTTGCGAGCAGAGTTTGAACCGACTGCGGCGCAAACGCATGAGCTTCGTTCTCCGCAGCTTTACACCACTCGTTCGCAGTCGAATTTTTTTGCAAACATGATATTTATTACATTCTTATAGTGCTTCGTGTACCGTATGCAGGAAACATTTACAGTGCACTGCACCGTTCATCCGTATGGTGCTTTGGAATGCATACTTTTGCGCAGATGGTACATGATTTATTTCCAAAGCCTTTAGCAAGCGCTACTTATCAATAGTAGGGACGCAAGGCTAAGCATGCCACAAGAAGAAGTGCCACTCTGGGGTGGAGTCCGTCTCTTCATACAGTTCTTAAAGATTAACAACCAATTCGCTGCAAGCAAAATTTGTAGAAACAGCAGATTCCCAATGCTTGTTCATCATGCGAGGTTTCCATCGACTATCCAGTGTAGTTAGAAAAAAACATGTCCAGGAGGGGTTCATTGAACATATCACAAAAGAGTAAGCTACTCTATACCATGAGAAGTCAAATTGATTCCCTCTTTAATGTTTGCTGTAGGACATCCCAAAAGGATATCGGGTCGTTATAATTAAGGAAGTAGTGTTAAATTTTTTCTGGAACGTCACAGAGACAGCAAGCTACCGACGACACAAAACCTCCTTTTTCTTGCAGATCTTTGCTTGCAGCTTGCAAGAGGAAGTCTTGCTGTACAGAGAAACGGACGTTTTGCTCACACCGCACAAACACATCATGTCCAGCCAATCCAGAATGCATTGAACTATAGATTCGCGGAGGGAAAAAATTGGAATCAAATATTTGTTCATGCGCTTTCGTGACACTCAAAATGAAAATTTAGTTGAAAGAGGGACCACCAGAAACCGCACAGCAGAATACACCTCATGCATTAAACCCCCAAAACAAGGACGGTCACAAAAAATAAGAAGAAACAATCAAAGCGGGCAAAGCATTTAGTTAACGCTTGTCAGCAGGAAGGCACGAACTGTCAGGTGTGAAGCGTCTCGGAAAAAAAATGATAGGGGTTTAACACAGTTGAATCGAGTAGACGTGCGAAAGCAGGTGTTCATCCTTCAAATGGGGGGATACCTAAGCACCTCCTTAAGGGCATGGCGTGACCTCTTTACTGGGTTCATGGCCCTATATGCAGAATTGGCCATTCTCTATACGTAACATTCATAGATGGCGGCGAGTCCTCATACCATTCTAGCGAAGTAGCGCAGAGGTTAAGCATTGCGCCACTGAACTGGCAGGTCGCTGTTTATATCACAGCCACAGCTGCGACCCATGTTGGTCTTGCCGAGCAACCTCTCGCGCAGCTGGCGCGACGCTCCTCCGAACTTACCCGTGCTTACCTGAGTAACTTTATGTACGTACCCGTGAGTCACTGTTGTTGGCATTGTTTTCTAAACTTTAGCTTCTTTTCTAGGGCTTCCTAAAAAATAGAAAACTCAGCTTATTAAAAGTCAGAGCCCCTAAAATGCCTGCTTTAAAATGCCACAGCAGTCGGGAAGGCGTGTAGAAATTAGTTTGTATTGATCTGCTCCAAAACCATTTTCGATTTTGTGGCGCCTACAGCTGCCAAGTTTCTCTTTTTTTTTTTTGACCTTGCTTCAATATAGCGCTCCGCCGTGCACCTCACGTACGCCGAGCATTCGCTTACAACTCTTTATTGCAAATTAGCTAAGCAGGCAAGCGCTCGAGCTGTACAGGGTGTGCGCGGAATTTGGTTCTTAATTTAAACGCAGGAAAAGACACACAGGTCGTAAGTGGTGCGTTGTCGGTGCACAGTATTTCTTCTGGAATGTGTGCAGAGCTGTCCCGAATTCGAACATGACTGTTTTTGAGAGGGAGGATTTGAAATGAGCGACCGTCATGTTGGCGACAAAGGTGACGTTTGCCAACGTCATCTGTTGTAGAGGGTAAGTACTGCAGGATAATCGGAGCCACCTTGATGATCAAGGAAAACAACAGCGACCGTGATGACCCCACGCAGCTGTGTGCTCTTCCTACCTCAACAAACTCTAAGCCGCACCGCTTCCTGCAATAGAATGCTGTGGTCGCCGATGTTGTAGCTGCGCGCTTAATGTGCAGAATTTTTTCCTGTCGTTCTTAGTAGTATTTGGCGAACAGGAAACGGTTTGCGGAAGTTAAACAGAACTAGCTGTCGTCAGAAGCTACCCTTGATATCCGCCATCTTGAAAGAACAGGAGTGCAACACACTCTTTTGAAGTTCCATATAATACTACTGTTGCACAGAAAACAAGTATATAAATATGCTTACGTTTTACTGATCACTCTATATTAGTTGTCTGAGTGGATGCTTTTAGAGCACCACCCATTCCCTCTCTGCTACATTCAGAACACATTCTCCATGCACTGAAATTCTTCCGACTCAACATTTTTAACAGTATTGAGATTATGTCTTTGTAAACACTTAACAAGCATACGAATCTTGTAGTGCGTCCAGGTCGCATACCATACATGTTTAAATTTTCAGGCGCTCATAGTTAGCTAATATTTAAGTAAAAACAAAAACATAACCCCTCGCTACCCTCGAATTGGCATTTTTCAATGTTTATTGCTCTGCAATGAAGGCTGCTACTCCTATAGTGCTAATGGTACTGCCAGTGGCACGGAATGCGCGCTCACTTTTTTCTCTTGTGTCCTTTTGCGCCCCGGTGTCGCCGTGTTTGCTCTCTCAGCGGCTCCGGTAGTATGTCGTCTCGGCGCACCACGGTTAGGTGACGAGCCATTATTTTTGACAAGGAGTATGAGCAACAACATTCTATTCACATGACACGAGGGCAGTGACAATTAAGACACGCCACTGCCGTGCCTGGACTTTGTGACAACACATCGTGCTGAGCTTTAGCGACATGGTATTAACTGCAGCCACGGGATGTGCAAAGCAAAATAAATTTCACATACAGACAGATACGTAAGCGCCGTTTATTTTGCTCCTGTAGTTGTCAGAATGCACAACAATATTACAGCGAGGCTAGAGCGCAGTCTGTTTTGACGAGCTGCGATGTTCGTCGAAGGCGCAATAGTGGCGCCACCTTTTCGGCCGTAGCTAACTTCCCGATAAGACCACAGTGACTGTTACTGTCGCTGCCGTGCACGTCAGTAAATACTATAAGTGCCCTAAAACTTATTTTTGAATGCCTCATTCCAATTTACCGAAGTTTCCAAGAACCAAGATAAACATGAACGAATATAGGACGTTGGAAGTTAAAGGCACTCAAAAATCAAATTCAAGAAATGCCTCCGCGCATTCACGACCATGAAGAACATACATTCAGAGGAAGAATGAGCAAAAAAAAAAAGGATATCGAAACTCTATCCCATTTTCGCACTGACTAAAGTGATACGAGCGTAACATAGCGGAAGTTTGCAAACCGCAGCAATGCATGAAAAATATGATCACATTACATGTCACTGGTTCTTGCATGATTTCTGATCTGCCTGTTTGCATGAGCCTCATAAGAAAACAATGATGCTCAAGATATGTGTTATGAGTGGGCCTCATTCACCTGAACAAGTGCGCTATAAGGGCACAGAGTGATAAATAAAATCACAGGCCATCAGTTTGTTTGATGCGGAGTGGTATGTATTATTGCGTGACTGATTTGTGTCGAAGTGAATTCACTCATAACAATTACAATTGAAGTCTCGGATGTGACAAATCATTCATTTGCATGTTATCCAATTCTTGCAAATTATTTTGATATTTTCCAATTCTAGTTCAAATAAAATGTCCTGTAGCCATCAATATTCCTTTTTGTTCGTTCCTTCGATTCCACACAGCGTTGCAGCGGTCGACGGCGTGCCAATCCAGCACTAAGAGTGACTTAATTCTGCTTTGACGCTCAGTGTTCCCTCATCAGAAGTTTAAATTAGCGTGTTTCAAGTGAATGCCCAATCAAGATGCGTAAAATGTATTTCCGTATCGCCTTTTAATAGCATGTGAATGCAGGTCCGTTGATTCATTTGTACGTGTTCGCTCGCACAGGTGGCCGCGTGCCTTTGTGTTTGGAGGCGGTCGCGCTGGTGCCTTTACGCTTTTGTATTCGGTGCACGTTAAATATCCCCAGCTGGTCGAAATTTTACTGGAGCCCTCCACTACAGCACACCTTATTTCTTTCACTTTCCTCCCTTTCTTCTCGGTGTGGTTAAGGTGTCCATCGAGAAGTGAGACAGCTGCTGCCCACTTCCTTTCCTCAAAAACCACTGGCACTAATGTTAACGCTTTAAACCAGCGCCACCGTCAAAGCAGGAATGTTCGTGGTCTTTAGCGAACTACATGAAAAAGCATTTTTTTCCCAGAAAGAAAGGACTTTACTATACAACATGTCTTTACCCATATATATATATATATTTGTCGAACTTAAGAAATTTATTGTTCTTTTCTCTCTGAGAATTATTCCGGAAAAATCTACTGTGCATAAGTTAAGAAAAAAGAAGTTTCGGATAAAATGCAGTTGAGAACGAATGACGGTCTCCCATTCGTGCTCACTGGTGTGTAAATTCCAGATGTGAAGAGTCATAGCAGAAGCTAGAGTTAAGAGCAAGGCAAACTCTTCTAGGTTGCGACAAATGTGATTGCAATGCGTATTTCTAAAACATCAAGGCAGGTAGTCCCTGAAGTCGTAACCAAAGAGCTCGAAGTCGTAGAAGTACCGGGCGTACAGTCGCATCACCTGCTCGTACGACAGCTCGGCAAAGTAGTGCTTCGATTCAGTAGTGCGCACGCCGCTCACGTTGTTCCGGGTGTTCTCGTGACTCAGGTGACCCAAGACGCTTTCATTCGCTTCGATGCCCACGAGTGAGAAGAAGCGCGGAAAGTCTCTGCTGGCCGTCTCCAGTTTGCCCACGAAGTCGTAGTCCAGGAGGCAAGGCTGGCATCGGAAGTAGTAGGGGGCCCAGTGTTCGTCAGACTGCTCCACAGGTATTTTCAAAATGAAGTCAATGAACTCGGAGAAGGTAGGACTCCGGTTCTCGGCTTTGACACCCGGGATGCTGTCCCAGAAGCTGCTATAGGCCCACGCCATCTCCGACCGACCCCTGAGTGCCTTGTCGATGTAGGTGGACACGAGCCTCTCGAACGGGTGTCTCACGAACAGCACCTGCGCAAGTCAGGGTTGGGCAGTGGCAGGTGAGTGATATGTGTTGAAAGCGCTAAGATATGAACGAAGCTCCTGCAGTGGAAGAGTATCGTTGGTTAAGTGCATGTCACCTAAGAGGACGAAGCGAGAGGACTGCTAGAAACGGGCCCGAGGGTCGTGCCGGCAGTCCTTGCGCGACTAGGTTTCGAACCCGTGGCAGCGCGAAAAGATCAGCTTCGCTGGCCAATGCACAACAGCCCTTACACTATCGCCGCAGCCGATCACGCCGCGTGTTAAACTGCAACACACTCTCGCGCTGTGCATTGTACGTCGTCGCCTTCATCAACTAATACTAGTATCGAACTAAACATCGAAGAGACGTGCCGACGACACAGCAAAGAAAACCTATTAGCCAACCAGGCTAAACGCACGCATTCGCACTTCTACTCATTTTAACTAAGTTGAAACGCTACCACTTTTTTCAGCATATCTCAACGCATATCCCCCTTTACACTGTGCATTCGACGGCTGAAATGGGAACGAAACCGCTCAAGCGGCTGCCTAGCAAGCCGAACTGTGTGTGTGTGCCGTTTACAGCTTGCGGTTTTGAACCTGCTGCGTAACCCGCAGCCTGAACGCACAGAATTCGAGGCGGAAGCTTAGCACTCGTTTTTTCGGTTAAACATTCTCGCCGTCCTCTGTTTAGCGTTGTTTTAACTACACTCTTCGCCATACTGGCTACGCTCGCCACGGTGCTTTCCTCGTATTTCGATGGTAGTTGCCCACGGATGGCGGAATAGCGTTCCTCGAAAAAGAGCACAAACAACTCAGCAGCCGCCGTTGTAAGAATTTGCCCGTGGCCGCACCGCGTGGGCTTCGCTTTCAAGCAATTTTCTGCCTTATAAAAGATTCGTTTCGGGTTGAAGTGACATGTTTTGTGTCATGTCACGCTGATCTATCAGTGTAGCATGATTTAGCATTCTCCTTTAAGGTATTTTTTCTTTAAACTGGTAGACGATTAGTATAGTCGGTAAAGCGAAGTTTGAGCTCGACTCTTCACTCGCCACTTGCCACCGTTGGCAGGTGACGTGTTCCGCTGCTAGTCGCCCTCCAGGATCTTCCCCTCGCTGTCGCCTTGGCAGGTTGCGTTTCGCTCTTCTAGTACCTGCCAACAAGCCACCTGACACACGCCTACAACCGCCACCTGTTTAGCGGCGTGTTACCCCGACCATGCCAACGACAACGCCGGTGACTACTACGGCGCAGAATCCCCGAACGGGCGCCTAAGAGCTGCGCTCTAAAACAGCCAGCTGGTTAAGAACAGGGCGACTGACACTGCCACTTTTTAAAGATGCATGAACAGGGGATGGAGAAGCCACAGATAATGGCTGTAAAAGAAACGGCACGTGCAGTGCTACGCTCTCGTGGTGTAGGTGTAAGGGAGAGGGGAGGCAGAATTCAGGCTGTCCACGAACTCGAGGAATATTTCTTAGACGACTGCGCAGCGGTAACGCCGCTGTCTCTGGCGTAGCACTTCTGCGCTATTACAGCGTAGATCTGACGCATGTACTATCTATAATAAGGGAGTAATTACTCATTGGCATCCACCCGAGCGCAGCCATACGGCTACAACGGAAAGCTATACAGCTTTCTCAGAAACTTCGTAGTTAAAGAAAAATTCGTCCTGGTCCGGGGTTCGAACCCAGGACCACCGCTACACCGGAGCAGTCGCTCTACCAAATGAGCTAACCAGGACGGCAAGCTTATGGTAGGGTGAGATCGAATTGATCAATAACTCGAAGTGGGAACAGTTGAAGTGGGATCATTGATCAATTCGATCTCGCCCTACCATAAGCTTGCCGTCCTGGTTAGCTCAATTGGTAGAGCGACTGCTCCGGTGTAGCGGTGGTCCTGGGTTCGAACCCCGGACCAGGACGAATTTTTCTTTAACTACGAAGTTTCTGAGAAAGCTGTATAGCTTTCCGTTGTAGCCGTATGGCTGCGCTCGGGTGGATGCCAATGAGTAATTACTCCCTTATTACAAATCTACTCCACCTTGGGAGATTCCCCTAAACATTTGACCAACAATGTACTATCTACAGTCGACGACAGAAGCCTCTGGACCGTCTGCACTTTAAACGAAGCCGACTGCTCTGTTATTAGCCGCCTGCTGAAGACCACACTAGTGAAGGTGAAAGCCAAAATTCTATTCTTTCACATCTCTAAGCGTGGTCTTGTTTACGAAACTCGCTGCCCGTAGACTTTTGTTTGCGACTGCACAGCGTAAATATCACAAATGCACAGTACATTGGTGTAGTTGCTCCGGTTGCTTTGCAACAGCTTTGCAGGTGTGAAGCGCAGGGTCTGGTAGTGGAAGGACCAGTGCAGGGCGTCCGACTGCGTGCCGATGATGGTGACGTTCAGCAGAGGAGCGAAGAGGGCTTTGAGGCTGGTCGAGGCCACCTTAGCGATGAAACAGAACGCCAACGAGCGCGAGTCGTCCACGAAGACCGAGCACTTCTTCGGGCTACACTGCATCTTTTCTTGCCTCGGAGACGGCGGGTTGACTCCCAAGCCCGGGTTGGGGTAGTGCAGCCGCCGCCAGGACCGGTGCTCCTCGCAAAAGGATTTGATTCTTTCAACCCTCGATTCGCTGTCGTCGACGGGCGGGTGAAGTGGGTTGGCCTGTGAGTATATGAAGAGCAACGAACAAGAATGAGATACGCGAAGGGTTAGGCGCAGTCTTTACCAAAAGAAACCAGGCTGCACGGTTTGCTTCTCAGTCGTATACTGAAGCTTTTGTGCCAGCCCTCAAGCTCTGAATCTCTGTACGGTAAGGAGCACCCCTGTCCTCACCTTCAAATAAATTCTTGATCTTTAGGGAAGCCGCGAGGGCTCTACTATACGGATGAGAAGAAAACCATGCAGCCTGGTTACTTTTGGCAAAGACTGTACATACGCTTCCAATTACCTCAGGCCATTGAGCCCGTGCACAAATAATGACTAGCGGCGTTTGAAAAAGGACGCTTAGATGTCCATCTCTCCATGAAAGCAACCTTCTCACTGGAGCCGGTGCTGTACACCACCACCAGTACACTAAGGGCCATTGCGAAAAAGCACGTTTTCGAAAGCAGAACTTTGCAGAGATTCAGCATCCGGTTAGTTTGTTCGGGTAAGCTCTGCTGTTTTCCTCGGAGACAACTTATGTTTCGCGCTTTAATATACAGCATACGCTGCGATTATGCCCATAAGTTCACCGACCACAAGACAGTATCATATAAAAGGGTGAACGCGCACTAACAGCTGTTGAGAATTAAGGGGCGTCGCGGGCGTCTTTCGTGGAACTGTATATTGGGCTGTGAATTGCAGCAGAAAGCCAGACGCGAAGATGTTATAAAAGTATTTTTCGCATTGAGAGAGCTGCAAAAGCGGTCAGTCAGTAGTTCTTAAACTCTTAGCATACATTAAGGCGCCCCATAGAAATTTTTGCCACGTATGTCTTTGAGGCTATAAGTAGGTGTTAGACTTTTCGATTTCTATTTTTTGAAAATTCAGGGTACTTTTTTCAGTGTTTGTTTCAGAAGGCTCTTTATTGGTGAATATTAATTTTAAAGAAGTGAATTACTGTCTTTTTTCAGTTATTTATTAAGCCAATCCTGTGTGGCCGAAAGTCCCTTAGGATCTATCTCACCATTTTTTAAATCTGTTTTCAACATACGCAGTTAATTTACTAGTAAATAACGTGCAAATGATAGTAATATGAGCTGTGCTTGTAGGAGGAATTGCTAGGTAATATTCGGAGCTGTGCTTGTAGGAGGAATTGCCACCGTCATTAAAAAAGTTACGCAAGTTAACTGAGATAGCCGTCAGACATAAACGGAAGTGGGTGTTTACATCTGATAACTAGACTGACGTTTTTGATGATTGTCGCGCTGGATTGAGCGAGAGGACGCGACAACACGTGGTATTCATGTTGATGGAAGCGATGGTAAATCTTCGCTACAGCCAGATCATCACACTTTTTCGTGAGGGCCGTGCACGGTTTCATGTCAGTGTCCTATATGCTGTTGGTAAACCTAGTTAATCGACTAGCTGTTCTAAGCGGGCAGTAATAGTAAACAAACAGTGCTTAGTCAGAAGGCTGTGAGCACGTGGTGCTCCCCGGTATGTAAGGCGGGTAAACTAGCGACGATATACAGGGTGTCCCAGCTAAATGTAACCAAACTTTTAAAAAATGCGAAGTGTCCTTGTCCAGTAAAACCAACTCAGAGTTGTTCATAGTCGCGTGGCCTAGTCTTGAGTATTTTTTTCGCTCTTCAAAGTTAATTAATTAGTTAAGTTTAATTAGCTAACTTTTTAATTATTCACTTCAGGAAGAAAGTGTCAATACAAAAGTTTTAGATCACCTCAAAAAACCGCTAGTAGTGCTATTTCCGTGAAGTTACGGTTTACGTAGCTTCATTTATTGGCCTTAGAAGAAAGTTGTCACGTGACCAGCTGCTCGCTCACTTCTCTGCCCCGATGTGCACCCAAAGTCTCATCGAGGAGAGGACTTCAGAAAAATGGATTTTATTCTTTAAGGCGCGTCTTGGGACGTTGAAGTGGCACAGTTGTCATGTGGAAGCTTTTTCTTATTGTGCGGGTTATGGTTAAAGGCCGGTAAAAAAACTACTATACGTAAGAATTACTTTGCTGCAAATTTCTCAGTAAGCTGTTTCTCAAAGCGATCTACAACGTTTCGCTCAGTAAGCTGTTTCTCAAAGCGATCTACAACGTTTCGATTGACACTTTGTTCCTCAAGTCAATAATTAAAAAGTTAGTTAATTAAGCGTCACTAATTATTCAACCTTGAAGAACGAAAAAAATACTGCAGACTAGGTCACGCGACTCTAAACAACCCTCATTTGGTTTCACACGGCTAGGATACCCCGTATTTTTTAAAAGCTTGGTTACATTTAGCTGCGACACCCTGTAGATCAAATACCACAAATATGCTGCTTAATCACCCAACACTACCACCGTCTCATCAGGTTCCTGGTTTACATACTTATTTAATTTTCAACTTTGACTGAGTGAAACTCGTGCTCATCATCCTGGTAGATGTGCTTTGCATGTCAAGATTACTGAATTTGTTTTTCAGTTAAAATCGAACTTCGGAAACTGAATTCGGCGTAAATTTATCGTTTTTTTTTTTTTCAGTTTACACCGCAGAGTGTAACCCCTAGTTATATTGTGAATAACGAGTTGCGCACTCATAAAACACGAACACAGGAAAGTGATGAAGACGGATAGAGGGCAAACTATCAATTTGCTTTATTCGTTTCAATACTGCTCATAGAGGCAGTGTACAAACGTGCTTAAAAGGAGGGGAGAGAGCGGGGGCACATCAAGCCTGCTCACAAACGAACAGAATCCGCGCAGAAAGTTTTTTTCCATATTGGACATGATAACCAAAATGTCACTAATGCAGTCATAACCCTATGTAATAATGTAGCACGCTTCTAAAAGCTCATAGGCTACTTTGTCTTTGCTCCCGCCTAAAATCTTAATCTTCTTGAGCCGAGCGCCGAAAGCGAAGCTACTGCTCATGATCGTGCATCGACTGATAGCACCTATTTGAGAAGTTTTACTGCTTGTTGGCCGTGCTGGCCATATGGCATACATCCTGTCCCGTCGGCGCCATCTTTGTGCTCCTACCACGTGCCGGCAGCGTAAAGCAGCGGACAGAGCAGTTGATGCATTCTGTGTCACGAGCGCTCCGCTACTTTCGTCGCTGCAAGGGACAAGAAACGATAGATGAAGCTGTCGAAAACACATGCTGTCCCACGCAAGTAGATTTGCTGCAACGCGTTGCGGACGCATAGCTGGCCAGATGTTTCCTCGGATGACTATTCGTGCGGGCAACATCGCAGAGCCGCGTGCTCTGAAGCAGCCGTTCGACGCCAAGTACGAACATTTCCCTACAATTAGGAATCTGGTATGGCCGACCTGTCACCAGCTACCGTGAACGCTTCAACCACGATTAGTTATATCCCGCCTAAAAAGCTAATTGCTGGCGAGAAAGGTCTCGGCGAGGAGAACGAAACCGCCCTGGAAAGCCTGGAAAGCGCTAAGGTAGGGTCTGCTTTGAATGAGTAGACAGTTATAACGCAGTTTTTTTTTTTAAAAGAAATGAACGCCTCTTTTGGCGAACCTAATATTTGTGGCTAAGAGTCCACTTGCTATAAACATCGGATATTACGAACAGTATTCGCGTGTCCGTCAGGTTCGTTTAAGTGGGCTCGACTGTATATCTTGTAAGACTAAGGATGGAGTGAGCTTTAATGCCACCAGCAGGTATGACAACCACTTCTGCGAAGACGAAGTTGAGCGATGATGAATACTCGTGATTGCACTTTGTCCGCCCCCCCCCCCCCCCCCCCCCCTTCCCGGACAAAAGCTACCGGCCTGGGCGCAGGCTAAATAGAAGTAAGGCGACGGGCGAAACGCTTTCAGCGCGAAACATGGACGATCTCTCCAAAGCGGCAATAACGCGGTCATTTACAGGATGGGCAGGGGCAACGCGATAGTTCACAGGTGGCGTTTGTTTGAGTACAGTGTACGGAACAATAAAGCGGCCGAGGAATTTTTTGCACAAGCCGAGGGCACGCACTGGAGGCCACAGAAACATTTCATAGCCAGGGAGGAAAGACACTGCACGGTGGTCGGGTACTTTTCCGGGAGGCTTGGAAGGCGTCAGTTTTCAGGCGGGCATTGGCACGGCAGTAGTCAAGACGGGAAGTAACTTCTTCTTGTGAGAGTGCTGAAGAGGTTGCGGGGCAGAGAAGAAAGATGCTTCGAGAGTGAAGATAGGTGGGCGGCCATAAACGAGAAAAAAAAAAAAAAGAAACGGGGAGGAGCTGGTTGTTCTTTGCACTGCAATGTTGTAAGCAAATGCAATAAAGTGGAGCGTGGTGTCCCAGTTGGTGTAGTCGGGTTGTATATACGTGGACAGCAGATCTGGCAGGGTGCGATGAAAGTGTTCTGCGAGCCCATCGGTCTGGGGGTGATCGGCTGAAGGGGTTTTTTGCACGGTTCTGGAATCATGAAGAACTTCGGCAAGGAGTTTAGAGGGGTAGGGACTTGCGAGTGGTCACTGATAAGGACACGAGGGCTCCATGGCGCAGAAGTATGGCGTTGAGCAAGAAATAAGCAATCTCATAAGCAGAGCCGGAAGGAACGGGAACCGTTCCAGCGCATCCTGTTAAGTGGTCGATGGCGGTGACGATGGAGGTCGATTGCAGTGACAAACCCGATGGAGTTAGTTAATGGTAAGGACCGTAGAGGTCAATTCCAACGACTTAGAAGGGGGCGAAAGGACAGAGGAGAGGTTGTAGAAGGCCCGCAGCGTTCGCGGCGTTGGCAAGGGATACAAGATGCAATGTTTTCCGACAGAGGTTGAGAGGCCAGACCAAAAGAAAGGGCGCTTGATACGGTCACCAGTTTTCTGGAAAACTAAGTGGCCTGCCATGTAGTCGTCAAGAGACGCCTGCAAAACCTCACGCTGAAGAGAGCGGGGAATGATAATTACCCAGGAGTGACCAAGGGGCCTGTAACTGTGCCAAAGAAGTATGTCGTCGACCAGCTTGAAACAGTTAAGTTGGCAACGTAGGCGGGCATTTGCAGACTGCGTAGCGCCACTCAGACGATGGATCGGAGTCCGACATTATGTATTAAGGTTGTCTAACTTTGTATATCTTGTACATTGTATTTAGTTTTCTATATCTGTCAAATGTATCTTTCTTTTGTGCCACTCCCCCTCTGTAATGCCTTTGGCCCTGATGGGTAAAATAAATGAAATTAAGGAAGTGAAGAATGCGCAGCCCTTTGTCGCAAATGATGATAAAAATAATAAAAACATCGCGGTTACATGCTATACGACTTTTGGCCCACAATCAAAGATATTGAAGAAGCATAGCGACAACTAAAAACTAAATATGCAATGGCTAACTCATGCTTTTAAGCTGATTAGAACAGCCATTGCTGCTCGGACAGCGATATAATACGACGAAAATCACCCGGCCTCTCGGCGCAGCCGCAAGCGGAAGACGTCCAACTGATATGACATCACTGACCGAGCGGAGAGGCCATAAGTTAAAGGTGGTGCTGGCAGGATGCGGACGCAGGAGCGTTCAGACACAAAATGCAGGTTATCGTTCCTTGTGCTTCTCCTACAGGTCCCTGTTCTTTACGCTGGCAAAAAGTTCCACAGCAGTGAGTAAAAGAAGATGCTTTACTTACATCCCAGTCACATCCGTACAAAAGTGGAACCACGTATGGCGTACGGAGCGTAAGGAGAGCGCACAGGAGTACGACGGCGCCGCAAGCACTCCAGAGTACCACCACATTTCGGAAGGCCATTGATGCAGGTCGTTCTCGAGAACAGCAGCAATCGGGGGGTTCTTTTTTAACGCGCCTATTTCACTGGCAACTTCTCCATCAACGCTTCTACCAGCGAACTCGCCGAAACAAAGCCTGCATGTACTGCCTGTTGGAGCTGCGCTCAAGCATATTTGGCAGTCTGCTCTCCTACTGGCAAAAACAGTCGGCAGCTGGGTCAGTTACTGAGTAGCGCAAAGCAGGCTATGGTTCATATCGTTGGCCCGAAGCGCACAGCAGCTGTTAGCCTGGGACATGCGCTTGTGTCGTTGTGTGCCCAGGCCCTGGGTACCGTGAGTGCACACGCGTCTGACGTCCCTGTCGCGATGCGTTCCAGGTGCTTACTTTCCGTTTACGCTTCACGGCAGAGTCTGAGCTGGAAAGAGTGTAGGCACTGCCATTATTGGTGATTTTCAAGGCGTAGAGGGGGCGCCTCAAGTGCTCAAACATGGCGGCGCTACGGAGGGGAACGAGGAGCAAAACTTCCTCAGCGGACAGGTCCTCCGTCCAGTACTCCAGTTAACTCTGCCTCCCGACAAGACCGGCATGAACCGTCGCTGGTCTTTCCGGAATTCACTGAACAGCAGGCCTTCCCAGCGCTGCGTTGTTGACTGTTGTACGATTGGAACCACCTCAATCGCGGGACAGACCCTTGTGAGATGGTACAGTGTGGGCCTGTCTCCGCACCAGGATCATGTATCCGTGCATGCGGTAGGGTATATTTTTTACTACTTTTGGGTTAGCCTTGGCACAGTCTCAATTATTTTGAAATATTACGATAAAGTGGAGCTTGTTTATGGTTGGAGGAAGCCTCGTGGGAGCAAAACAGACTCATTTCTCGAGGGTGGAAAGAAATAAATGGGAGACAAGGGACAAGCTGTTGTCTACCGTTGAGAAACGGCTGGGGTGAAAGCAGAGCAGCAGGTGGTCGACGAATGCTTTGGAGAAAATTCAACATTAGCGACACTGGTGTACAACACTCATGTACAACAAACACTCTCGTACAACAGGCAAGCGACAAAACAATATCGCAGTTTTTTCGCATTGAACACTACAGGTAAGCAAGACCGAGCAATTCTGATGCTGCTTCCGCACAAATAAGCCAGAAAAGTTTGCTGCATTGGCGCTCGAGGTTTAACCGTTAAGGCTGCGCCTTTTACCTTTTCGAGCACGAAGTTATTTTTACCGCGCGCGTCTTTCATTTAATACGAGTTGAGATTTATAGTCATGTTTACAGGTGGAAACCGAGAGCCATAAGGCCACCTCTTTCGCGCGCTGTTTTTTAGGGCAGCTCACCAGGCCTTATGATCACAGTTTTTAACGCGAGATCGTTAATAACCCAATGTCGGGAAAAATTGTCAGGCATCGGCGGCGTTGGCGCCGGCGTTGGCGACCGCTTGAAGCCTCGTAGCCATAGCGGCCAGTTGCTCCGGCCGCTCCGGCAACCAAGGTGGGCCACCTAGACCACGTGGCCTTGTGACGTCATGACAAACTGACCACCGTGGCAAGTGGCAGTTAAATTAATAATTGGTCGCGATAGATTGTTCGGGAAGCGCAACCTTGATTTTCGAAGCCCCACCGACGGCAGCATCTGCCATGAGGCATGAGGACTCGCAGTGACCTATGAATGCAAAGTCGAGGAACCAATTCCGCATATACGGCCATTAGTCCATTAACGCCATCTCGTCATATCTTTAAGGTGGAGCTTAAGTGTCCGCTCCAGTTGGTCTTAATGGTGTAATTAACGTAAGCAATGTAAGACCGCTGTGATATAATTATTTTTGTCAGATTCCATTCGATTCTTATCATCGGTCTTTCTGACTGACTGCAGTGACCGTGAGGGCATAGGGCGCTAATGGTGTGAAGAAGCAATGCGAATGAACTGGATTTTTAATTAAATTATTATTTCAACTCTCTCTCTCCGTGGATGACAAGTAGAATATCACCACAAACGCATGCCGTTTCAGGCTTGCCATTATAGAAACTTTTTGCCGATGAGAGGCGCCGGTTAGTTATTTGTGCTCAGCGATGTTCCTTAACAAGTTGCCCTTCGTATTTACATAAGCCCTTCTAGACCAGGGAAATATATATATATATATATATATATATATATATATATATATATATATATATATATATATATATATATATATATATATATATATATATGCTCGTTGCCGGATCACAATGGCGCTGTCATGGTCCTGCAAACGTTCCACTACAGCGTGGAGCCTGCATGTTCCCATGTCCTTTGGCTATTGCTGCCATCAGAAAAAACACGCAGTGACTGTTAGTTGCTCGTCTATCCGGTTATCATGCAAACGCCCATGTAACAGTGCTCTTAAGATGAATTTGATAGCAAAATACTTACAAAAAAGTGCGAATGCACTGGCGAACCATTTTGCGGAACAGAGCAAAGGACGTGGTTTCGCCCGCTCCTATTCTACGCGTAGTAGTTCGTGGCGCCGCCGCAGTGTGGCGTTGATTTCGTGAAAATCTTTCTGTTGCTCGAGGCCAGGATGGGAATATTGCGGACTAATACATATCGAGTCGGGTACAACGAGATAGGCACGTTGTGCGGTGCATGTGGAGAGGAGGAGGAAACGGCTGAAGACTTTATACTTTTCTGTAAAGGGCTTCACCCTATAGTTGAAAGCAGTGAGGCTGATTTATTCAAAGCATTGGGGTTTAAAGACACTGCAGGAAACAGATTTGTAAGTGGGTAGAAATAACCAAGCGAAGGTTATCTGACTGGTGGCTAACATCAAGACAAGAGTGAAATTTCAATAGTCATGGGGCTTGAGCCTCCGCCCGATTTAAAAAGTTCAGCCTCCCTCCCTCCCTCCCTCCCTCCCTCCCTCCCTCCCTCCCTCCCTACATCCCTCCGTCCCTCCCTCCCTCCCTCCCTCCCTCCGTCCGTCCGTCCGTCCGTCCGTCCGTCGCCTAGGAGAGCTTAGAACGGTTAGGGTTCGGGTTAGTGGGTAATCGACATGAGGTTTCATAGCTTGCCACAAGGACGGGACACAACACGAGCGCTAAACATCCACTAAACGATTTAATTTGGCGCTTACAGCTTTATAAAGTAACAAGCAGGGTACTATAGGATAGAAGCATATCAATCATTATCTTAACAACAGCATGTGTCAAACCTAACAACAAAAAATGTGCACAAAAACCGCTGATTTTTATCCACATAATATTTCGCTGGGCATCCGGCAACAGTTTTCACAGAATGACAGACGACGAGCAGCTGAGCGTTGGCTCGTAGCCAAATACTCGCGCCCCATTTTTGTCCCGGTCAGCTTCGACCCAGTGGAGTCGCACATTTTCGGCAAAGCGCGGGCTACAGGGAAGAGGTCGACTTATTTTTTCCCAAAATCCATGCAGAAATGAGTGCACGGCAAACATTTTGCATGCCCCAAATTCTCGACAGTGGCCGTCTTAAAAGTAAGCAGATGCGCATGAGGCTTGTAGCGTTCGCATACAATCACATTTGGTTTTTAATCAAAGCGTTTAGCGGATGTGTTGAACCGAGAACGCACTGTTTAAATTGAGTGGAAATCAACTTTTATCGGATGCAGCGGTGTTCCTTGAGTTAACTCGATAAACACTCCCACGTATCTGCCTCTTTCCCCAATCTATACGCACTGTGATGCTTACGGACGCACGCATTCTGTTTTTCCCCCAATGACAAATATGCAGACGATTATCCAGAGGTGAATTACCGGTTACACGGTTACTTAGGCACGCAAGCATTCCTTTATATGTATAGACATTAGAAGTGTTTATATACCATGTACTTCGCCTCTGACGGTACTTCCCCTCTAGGACAGGTCTGCACAAATGTTGTTTGGCCCAAGAGGGGAAATCAGCGAGGACAAGTCCTTTGGTTGGGTGACCGCCGTGATATTTTCAAAGTTGCTTTATGTATCACGAACACGACTCATGGCATTTCCCTTAAGTGACCCGGTCAAACCTAGCTGCTTTTGGCCGCTGGGGAATAGTATAGGGTGTACAGTGGAAACTGCGCTCCTCCTCAGTCTCCTCCTGTCGCGGGACTTGCGCTTCTCTAAGCTCAGCCGTCACGCGGGCAAAGGCTAGCGGGTGGGACGATGACCCCCCGAGGTGGGCAGCACAGGCCCCGAGCACGTAGGCATCGATGTTACGCCGAGACCGATGGTGAAAGAAATTCGAGGTTTTTTCTTGCTATGGTCGCTCCCGGGTACAGCAGCATGGAGCCGGACAAGCGTTGAAAGGAAGAAATAAAAAATTATATTTATTTTTACGAATGCGCATATTGAAAAAGGTTAATTTCTACCACCTGAGGTTCTGATTTGCATACAAACTTTTGTAGATGCGACCTTTTGGCATTTCGCTTGCATAAAAATGCGGCCGCGAATTTTTGCTTCTGGCTTCTGTCAAAATGAAGCCGTCACGATAAGATTTTAATTTGGGACGTCACGCTCACTCAACGAACGCCACAGCAACACAAGCACCGCGGCCCGAACTTGAAAAAAAAAAACTTAAATGCTCGAATAATGTGACAATAGTGGCAAAAGGATGACAACAGTGTCTTCCTGTCCAGCATGCTTACAAAAATAAAGAAGCCCCTGAGTGATATGGCGGTTCTGGAAAGGAAAGGGGGGGGGGGGGGGGAGGATTCGCGACCTCCACTCATTGCGTAAAAAAGAAGCATAACAGTTAACAAACAGTAAACAAGCGTTGTGCCAGCAGTTATTTTAAATCGAACCTCTTTACCATAGAAATTCGCTAGCACGTTGATAATGAACGCTGCACATTGGCACAGACAGTGGAGCGTACTTTTTGCCATGCAATAATAATGACAATACTGTGAGACAGGACGGAGCGAGCTTTATTCAGGCTCGCAATAATGGCGGCCACTCCTCCGAAGACGAAGATGAGCGATGGTTATGAACACATGTGTGTACAGATGAAGACGAAGGTGCTTACTGTGCTTACAATACTTTATTTTTTCATTGATACAAGGAAATGAGCAGCCGCTGAAAAGCTGCCTTGAATAGCAGCTTGACCGGTCGGCTGCCCCCTTATATGACGGCATTTGACAGCAGACGACAAGTCACGCTTACACAAATGAATAACTAATGAACATGTAACTGGAGTACAAAATACACAAGTTAAGTCGAGGAAAAAACACCAGAATAATACAGAGAAATGCGCCGCAAGAGTGAAAACTGCTCGCTTAGAAATATATATTTGTATGAACATTTCATTAATTAATTTAGAGAGCTGCAGTAGCATGCTAGGCTAATAACCAGGCAGACCTCGCCTTTATTCATCAAAGTATCTCGTCCACTAATTTAAAGAGAGCAAGTGCGAAATCTTTGCCTCCTCAAGAAGGTCGGCGACAAGTGTGGAGTTTGTGTTGTATTTTCGGCGCCGGAAAAGCTGGGACGCATGGGCCGCCTGGTGAATGATGCCAAAAAGAGGCCTATGTGCAAAATTAAGCACACCAAACCTCTTCTTGAATGTGAAGTTGGTGTGGTATACAGCATCTCCCTCGCCTGTGGCACGGTACATCGGACAGACGGGACGCTGCCTCAACGAACGCTTGCTAGAGCATCGCCGGACAGCTCATTCGTTATCTGGCGGAGGTCACCTAGCTGACCACATGCCGTTGCTCACTCAAACCAGCACGCAAGGCGTTTTTAGAAAGGACAAGTGTGATGCGCAAGTTTAAGACTCAAAAGATCCGAGAAATTGAAAGTGAAAGTGATAGAAAGCAGCAAGCGAAATCACCTCGAGGTCTTTTTCAATGCGAAAACGCACAAACCGGACGTCCCTCTAAGGGTAATCATTTCAGAAAATGCCGCCGCGGTGGCTCAGCGGTTATGGTGCTCGGCTGCTGACCCGAAAGACGCGGGTTCGATCCCGGCCGCGGCGGTGGAATTTCTTTGGAGGAGAAATTCTAGAGGGCCGTGTACTGTGCGATGTCAGCGCACGTTAAAGAACCCCAGGTGGTCGAAATTTCCGGAGCCCTCCACTACGGCGTCTCTCATAGCCTTAGTCGCTTTGGGACGTTAAACCCCAATAAACCAAACCAAACCATTTCAGAAAATGACACTTGGCACAAGGCAATCGCCTTATTTTTACAAGAGAAACTAAACCTGTTAACAATCAAGGATCCGTACCTTATAAAGAATTCGGAAGAAGTAATAGGCTTCCTTAACACACAAATTTTTGAAGCCTTCAGCATAATCAATGGCAAAGAAAACTGCGCCAGCAGCCCATCTGTGGCGCTACGCAAAAAAGAAATAGATTACCTCAAGGCAAACGTGTTGATTCAGCCAGGTAGGCGATAAATAGAAGGTGCGCCGATGTGGCAAACATGAGTGGCATGACACTGGTGCCTTCTGCATTTGTTCGATAATGGGTTTTTTATCTTGTCACGGATTACTTCTCTTTGCGCACCCCTTTGCATATAATACTTGCTTGTGAAATAAACCTCAGTTGAAGTCCGGCTTTCGTCCTGTCTCGTGTACCTTAGTCCGTGTATTTAGCCGCTGGAATGTCTCACAATAGTTAAGGTGGATTAGAGGACATTAGTGGGCGGTTTAAAGCGATTTAGAAGAGCGTGTTGTCGGGCTAGTTGGCTCTGCATAGTATATAAGGGAAATGCGCAACAACTTAGACAGGACACAGAAAGAAACACATACAACGTGAACTGTTGTATGTGTTTCTTTCTGTGTCCTGTCTAAGTTGTTGCGCATTTCCCTTATATACTAAAGCGCTTTAGTAGGTCAGATTAGTATAATCGGATGTGATAATCCAATCGAAGGTACTTAAATATTTATAAGGTGCTGACCCATGTATACCATAAGCGCAATGAAACCAGTTCCAACCAGAGTTTTGGAGGGAAAATGGCAAGAACATAAGGCATTCATTGTAGACACCAAAGCAGTACATCCAAGTTTATTGCATTTTCTTCTTTAGGGATGTGGATGGGCTTTTTTATGACTGAATTCAACCTGCGACGCGTCCGAATTTTGTTCTTGGCGTTTCCAGGACACATGACGAAGCTTCGCCGATTTGGTAAATGCAAAGAAAACCTAGTTTACCAGCATTGCAGCTAGTTGGCGAAACTGGGTCGGCAAACTTAAGACTCGCACTTCCACTGCACTTTCCAAGGAGTGGCGAAGAACGTTGTCCGTGTTACGGTTAACATTATCGTCCAGTGGGGGCAAGACTGCGCACGCGTGGGTTCTAACGGAGACAGCCACTTTATCGGGCGACGCCCGTACCATGAGGAGTTTACCGTAATACCCGGTTTTCGTGACTTGTATACAAAACAAACTCATTCCAGTCCTTAGCGGCGAACGATCAACACAGCTCTTCAGCGTTCTTTCGGCACCTGACGCAAAAGAAATGGCCGTGAACAGCTGAATTTAGGCTAGTTGCCAGACTTGTTCTTTCGTGGTTCGTTTGTTTGTATTTGCCGGCGGCCTATGCCGTAAGTAGAGTTGAAATTCGAAATTCGCAAGTCCAATCACGAGCTTCACCAGGCACTTATTTTGGCATTCTGTTAAAATTTGTAGTAAAATGAAGTAATAAAAATGAAGTAAATGAAGTAGTAAGAGAACATGTCTACTTATGGCAGGTAGTGACCGCAGATTGGGATCATGAGACGGAAATAACTAGCAGAATAAGAATCGGGTCGAGCGCATATGGCAGGTTATCTCAGGTCATGAATGGCAGCATACCAATATCTCTCAAGAGAAAAGTATACAACAGCTGTATCTCACCGGTACTCACCTATGGGGCAGAAACGTGGAGGCTAACAAAGAGGTTCAACAAGGGGAAGCTTTGGGCCAGTTGGTCAGACATGTTGGGGAGGAGGAATAACCGCAAACTTGACAGGACTGAAGATCGAGAAGAGGACAGGACGAGCGGTTTACCGCTCGTCCTGTCCTCTTCTCGATCTTCAGTCCTGTCAAGTTTGCGGTTATTCCTCCTCCCCAACTAACAAAGAGGGTTCAGCTTAAGTTAAGGACAACGCAGCGAGCTATGGAAAGGATAATTATAGGTGTAACGTTAAGAGATCGGAAGAGGGCGGAGTGGGTGAGGGAACAAGCGCGGGTTAATGACATCCTAGTTTAAATCAAGAGGAAGAAATGGCTTGGGCAGGGCATGTATTACGAAGGCAAGATAACCGCTCGTCCTTAAGGGTAATGGAGTGGATTTCAAGAGAAGGCAAACGTAGCAGGGGACGGCAGAAAGTTAGGTGGGCGGATGAGATTAAGAAGTTTGCGGGGATACAGTGGCCGCAACTGGCAAAGGACAGGGTTAATTGGAGAGATATGGGACAGTCCTTTGCCCTGCAGTGGGTGTAGTCAGGCTGATGATGATGATGTTAAAATGTGACGATGTGATGCAATTTCGGAGCGAAGCTGCAGCATACTTTCAAAGGGGGCGCCTGTCCGTTGTCTCCTCGTCTCTTTTTGTCCTTGTGAACACCTTTTCACGAAATCAAAGAGCCACTAGGTCGAATATGTACCTTAAGGAAGTACTTCGTCTCTTTGTACTTTGCGTGATTTAGCTATCGCGATGCACAAAATTCCGGCGTGAGTAAATGTGTTCAGACAGTGGACGCTGGCGCATCTCATGGGCACTCCTCGTAGAAACGAAGGATACCATTGCAATCAAGCGAATACGCTGCGTATAGGTCTGTTGAGCAAACTTTATGTAAAGTGTCCATAGAAAGCATAGCGGAAAGCTTTTTAATGATCAGTATGGAACGTTCGCTCATAACAATAATTAAAATTTCGCTCAAAACGCAGGAAGGAAATTTAAAGCGTGAATGAGGTTAGCTTTGGAATCGTGCGTGTTCATGTACAGTCGTGAGAAAAATTAAGAGCCAGAGCCCCCTTCCCTTGCATTCCAAAGCTTGCCGTTTTGCATGGGGGCAACCTGACGAAGCCTTCCAACTGTCGAGAATGGCCCAGTACGTCGGTGGCGCCCTCATACACAACGGCAAGCTTCGAAACACGAAGGGGGGTGGGGGAGATACTGTTACGGTTGCCCGCGACTGCACATACTTTATAAAATATATATAGTATACCTATTCTCGCCCCCTCCAACTCGTTGGTCTTCCACGAATGCTGCAGGAGCCCCAAGTGCTGCATTGGTTAGAAGCAGCCCCTATGGGATCGGAACTTTTCACAAAGGCTGTATATATTCCCGCGACCTATGGGAACTTCGTACACTGCACCTGCTGTAGGCAGTCATTTTCTAAATGCGCAAAAGGTGCCGTCTATGAAATTTCTTTAAGCTGCTGAAAGATTAACGCAGGACAACCCGAGAGATGCGTGAATGATCGGTTCGGAGAGGACTCTAAGAATGCAAAAAAAAAAAAAAGATGACTGATGATTTAGCGTGGTTAGGCTCAATGTGAATTAGGTGCGCTCGCCCTTTGCTTTCCACTCCAATTTTGGGTCTCGGTTTCAGGCTCGGTTTAAGAGGGCAATGAGATAGCGGTGCGTTTTGGATTCCTTGCGCGTGGATGCAAGCTGAGGAAGAATAGGACCTCCTAAGCACTGCGCGAGGCACTAACAGTAAAACACGCGAGATGATCATCTGCGGCGATGACATCGTGGTCCAATGCATATTAAAATACTATTGTGGGCAAAGATTAAGAGGGTTTTCTCGCAAATCACAGCTTTGCCTCCCAGGAGGCAAGGAAAACACGCGCGCGCGCGCACGCACGCACGCACGCACGCACGCACGCACACGCACACGCGCGCGCACACACACACACACACACGCACGCACGCACGCACCCACACACACTGTCACGACCCAACGGAAGCGTGCACGAAGACAGAAGTAAAGCCAAAAATGATATTTATTACACCGCCGGATCTAAACAGGGTGGAGGTCGCGCGGGGCTAGGCACGTGGGTCGTACACATTTGTGAAAAGTTCACAATAAAAGTTCATCAATGTTCAGCGCTCGTCCTTGTCCCGGCTTCATCCGTCGTCCTGCTTTTTGGCCTGCTATCATTTTCCATGAGTATGACGAAGGTCGGGTTTGGTTATCGGCATGTGTGGCTTTCGCCTGTTTTACCTTATCAGAAGTAGAAGTATCAGTGGCCAGGGCGCCTGCGCTGTCGGCCTGTGTTTTA
This sequence comes from Amblyomma mixtum, assembly GCF_055824585.1. Taxonomy (NCBI): domain Eukaryota; kingdom Metazoa; phylum Arthropoda; class Arachnida; order Ixodida; family Ixodidae; genus Amblyomma; species Amblyomma mixtum. The sequence goes on from NC_143016.1 coordinate 109,863,255, forward strand.
AGCGGAAGCCTTGCGAACGAGTGAGAGGGGGAAATGGAATGGAAGGTGAGCGGAAGAAAAAAAGCTGTGCTTACAGCTGGGAGCACAGTTCGAACCGACTGCGGCGCAAACGCATGAGCTTCGTTCTCCGCAGCTTGCGACTATGGCCGAGTGCGACTATGCGACTATGGCCGAGTGGTGTACCACTCGGCCATAGTCGCATTTTTTTTTACCAGCACCGTATTTATTAAAGTGATATAATGCTTAGTGTACCGCTTGTTGAAAACATTTAGAGTGCACTGTGCCGTTCTTCCGGACGGCACTGTGAAATGTAAACTTTTCCAACAGACGGTGCACGAGTTGTTTACAGAGCCTCAGCAAGCGATACATAATCATCGCAAGACCGAAAACTTCAAGACGCCGTCCTTCACAGGGTGTTTCACCTAAGGCTTCACACATTATTTAAAAACATGCTTTTGTTGCGAAAGCAGCACTACGCGAGTCGCCGAGCAATTTCGCGGAGCTGAGGAAAGGCCATACTGCGCATGCGCGAGGAGCAATGACGTCACACGGTGCACAGCTAGCGCGCCGCTGCCGTCACCGCGCGGGTATGGTGGCTAGAAGAGGTAGGTGACGCCAGCGCCGGCATATCCATCGAGAGAGCGCGATCCTCTGTTTCATGCGCTGCCGCAAAAGCCGCGGTGGCGCTGCGGTCAGCTTGGCGATCGCGCGTCTCGTGCTAGCACTGCTAGTGCAGTCTCTCGCGGTGTGTGGACGGCGAGACGGCCCTCCTTTCTCTTCGTAGCTGTCAGCGTGTTATCTCGTTTATGGCAAGATCTGTTTCGCTGCTGACGTTCTAATGTGAGTGCCGAACTTCGCCGGACAGATGAACTCCAGCGCAAAGAAAGCCAGGCAGCGTCACTGCTTTACCCCTGGCTGCACATCCGGCTATGTGTCGTCGAGGCAGCAGGGTCAGCGTGTGTCTCTTTTTTCAGTGCCGAAGGACCCTGCACGCTTCGAAGCTTGGCGACGAGCTGTCCCCCGTGCAGACAAATCTTTGGACGCGAAGTCGGCGCTATGTGAGCGTCATTTCGACGAGCAGTATATTGAGCGTTGTTTCACGCACGTGATAAACGGCGAAACTGTTCAGTTTCCGCGAGAGCGGCCGGTGCTGAAACCCGACGCGGTTCCAACCGTATTCCCCAATGTTCCCGCATATCTCTCGAAAAAAGCGCCGAAGAAAAGGACGTCAAGAACTTCAACCTGCGGTTTGCCTTCGAAGATCCGGCGCCAGGAACCAGGCGCGTCTGCTTGTGTGGGATCAACTGACTCGCGCAGTGCAGAAAGTGATTGTAGCGAAGTGCCTTTTTTGAACTCGCCAGAAGTTCCGGACGTCTGCAAGTGTGATCTTCCCAGCGCTTACTGGGCTAGGCACTTGATTGCTGGGGCCGACAACGGCGCGGCATTTATCGTGTGCTCTCTAGAAGGTGAGAGCATATGTTTTGAAAAGTATGTGCTGATGATAACGAATGAGAGAACAGTTCAAGCAACGGTTTTTGTGCAAGCCACAAAAATCAAAACTGTTCATATTACCGACTTGGAAATGGCAGAAGAGTTGCTTCGAAACGTGGACTCCATGATTCCATGCAGAGGATTTGGCAAAACTGGCGAATTTGAAGTAAACGCCAAGCGCAAAGAGAAGACCTGTGGTGGCAGAACTTTCAGCCCATCTTGTCGCGGAGTTGCTCAAATGCCAGAAAACTCCTGTCCACAGTGCAAGCACCTTCGAAGACTGCTCCTGAACCAGGCATCGTACAGAAGAAGAAAAGTAAAAACCGGCGTCCAGTCGCTTTCGTACAGGCTGAAGCTGCTAACAGCACAAGCGAAAAGGCGCAGGCTGAGTGTCCTTCAAGCTAAATTGCGCATAAAGGAGTTGAAGCGAAACAATACGCAGATCGATTGTGCAGTATTTGAGGAAGCGGTCAAGGCCTTACCCGTGAAGCAACAGCAGCAGGTCAAGGCATGCTTTGCAGCGTCTAAGAGGAAATGCACCAAAGGAATGAAGTACGAAAGTGAGTGGGCACTGGAGTGTTTGATTATGTGCATGAAGAGTCCCAGGCTCTACGAGCACATACGCAGAAACAAGATAATGACCTTGCCTTCTCGATCATCCTTGCACCGATACCTAAAAAGTTACAAGAGTGGGTTCGGCCTAAGCGAGAAAGTGTTTGATGCTGTGGCGGAAAAAACAAAACCAATGGACTCGTTCCAGCGCCATGGCGGACTTTTAATCGATGAGATCAAGCTATCCGAATGCTTGAGCTTAGCATCTAACGGCACCATCGAAGGTTTTGTGGACCTTGGAGAGTTCACACCTGAAAGTGAGCGCTCTTGACATGTGACCATGGCCTTGTCGTACTGTTTGTGCCTTTTACTGGAAAGTGGCACCAGATTATTGGCGTGTTTGCATCCCACAGCAGTGTGTAGTCAGACACGTTAGGCAAAATAATCCTCGAAGCAGTGGTCATGTGCGAAAATGCTGGACTGCACGTAGACTTCATCACCACTGATGGGGCTGCGTGGAACAGATGTATGTGGCACTCGTTCGGTATACACGGCAGAAAAGAGAACACAGTCTGTAGAAGACAGCACCCTACATACCCAGAGCGCTTTCTGTATTTCATCTCTGACTTCCCGCACCTCGTAAAATGTGTGAGGAATGCTTTCGTTCGAACGGGCTTGAAACTTCCAGAAGGCCGTGCCAGTGTTGACCCTATTGACTGCGCCCGGAAGCTTGATGAACAGCATGACACGACCCTCAAAGCCATGCCTCATATTAATAAATCGGTCGTGCGGCCGAACGGTTTCGAAAAAATGAGGGTTAATTATGCATTCAGGCTTTTTAGTGATGAAACACTCAGAGGCCTTTTCTTGTATAATGAAAAGATTGAAGAAAGGCATGGCAGCACGGCTGCGACAGTCAGCTTCGTGGAAAAAATGAGAAGGCTGATTGAGGCCATGACATCCAGGTGCAGCTTAGGTGCACTCAGGCCTGGAGGGACCCACGAGAAGTGCATTGAAAGTTTTTTGGCTTACTTGGACACATGGGAAACAGCTGCTGGTTCCGAAGGCTTCCTCAGTCGCAGTACAGCGGAGGGACTTCGTGTTACTTTGACAAGTACCCTGCACCTGCTCTGCTACGTGACGACGAAGTTGAACTTCCGCTATGTGATGACATCCCGTTTGTGTCAGGACCCTTTGGAGAGATTGTTTGGAGTCATACGGCAAATGTCCGGATGCAATGACCATCCAACTCCCTCCCAATTTCTGATCTCGGTTAACGCTTTAAGCTTTCAGAATTTGGCTAAATCACCGTTAGGAAGCAATGTGTCTTCAGGACTGCTAAGGAGCCTGCTGGGAGCTGAAAACGGAAATGACATGGCCCCTCAAAGGAGACTGGATGAGCTTCTAGACGTCGGAAACCTTGCCGAGGCACATGAAGTGCTAAGTGAATGCGGCCACGGCACCCAGCATGCTGCCTTGGTGGTGCAAGCCAGTGATTCCAGACTGATACATTACATGGCTGGCTATGTGGCAAGAAAGAGCATCGCAAGCACCAAATGTGCTGAGTGCAGCCAGCAGCTCCTACAAGGGGAGAACGAATTAGCTCCAGCTTCAGCATGCCTCACTGCTGCTGTTGACCGAGGAGGCCTGCTCTACCCATCAGCCAAGCTCAATGCACTCGTGACCTCTCTTGAGAACACTTTTACTCACTGCTTTAGCGTAAGAGAAGTCAACAGTGACAGCATCATGGATTTGGTTTCTTTCCTGCAGTTAAGAAAGCTGACCCTTGTTGGATGCCCTGACCACTGTACGTCCCTCACAAACAAAATTATCAAGTTTTATGTTCTCACTAGGCTCCACTTCTATGTCAAGGCCCAGAACTGCAAGCGAAATGCAAAGCAGGAAAAAATGAAAATGCTAAAACTTAGGCGGGTGCTCTAATTGCATATTTTAACTTCAAGATCGAATGTATTAATTTTTTAATTCAATGGAAAGTAATATCATTGCCTTCCCATTTCCTTGTGCCGAGCAATGCACGGTCGGTGCCCAATGTTTAATGTTTTTCTCTAATTACACAAAAGCACGTGTAAACGTATCTTTTATTTTGAATTACCCTCAATTTTTTTTATGTGGAATACTTTTTTTCTTTGATGTGCAATAAATTTTTGCTATGCTTTGCTTGTTGGAACCCTTCATATTTTTTTTAGGAGTAAGCTGACGGCTCGTATTCCTGAAACTGAAACTGTTCGCGAATAAAGGTTTGTAGCCGCGCCGGGATTCTACGTAGCGAAGCGGCAACCAATTAATTTTAATGGTTAAAATTGCATTCAGCAGCAGACACGCTTGAATAGAGTTTAATGAGCGAAACCATTACTTGCAACAACATCTCTGAAAGGCCCATGCGTTACACGCACGGCAGGCCCATGGCTAGCGGCGCGTACCGAGCATCGCATTACGGCCAACAGCGCCACCTACGCCAGGCTTGAAACGGAGGAGCGGCGGCCGCCTCCCGCTGGCGTCACCTACCCCTTCTAGCCACCATAGCGCGGGTGACTCAGAGGTGCCGCCGCCGCGCTCGCGAGTTGCGTATTCGCAGTAGCGGTGCATAAGCCAGCGTGCCGGGGCCGCCGCCGCTGCCGCGCGCTCTCCATAGCCTCTCCCTCTCTCTCTCTCTCCTCGTTGCTTTCGCAATCCTCCAGGTTTGACCAGAGCTAAACCACTGCCAATTTTTTAAAGCTAAAAGAGCGCTTTTTTTTTGCCGCAGCATTGTCAGCGGTGCAGTACATCAGAATACAGGTAAGACGTCCTAACTAGCAGTCCGCTTGACTGATACTGAATAGTTAACTTATTAAATATTGCTTCTAAGATCCCTAATTGCTAAGAGCCATGTAGTCCACCGTTAAGTAATATCCACATCAGTTTTTAGAGTTTCGAAAACGCGGTTACCCTGGGAGCTGTGGCCCAACAAATTTTGGCTACATCGCGCCAAAATACATATGCTTTCGAGAAGCTTGCAGGCAAACCAACCTATACAATGTACGGAACCCGTCGAAATAGCCAAAATTTCTGGGGCCACAGCACCGAGGGTAACCGCATTTTTGAAATTCTAAAAATTGATGTGGATACTATTTGCGGTGGGCTACACTCGTCTCAATAATTAATGAGCCCAGCAGTAATAGTTAAAACGTTAACTTTTCGGTATTAGTTAACCAGCCTGGTACTTAGCACATTTTAGCTGTATCCGGATACATTCAACACTGACAATGCTATGACGAAAAAAACGCTCTTCTTACTCAGGAAGCAAACTTTAAAAATTTGTATAAAGTCTTAGGTGAAACACCCTGTATATAGGACAGTGGACAAATAAGGTGCAACGATGCTGCATGCTTGCGGAGATACTGACCTCACATAGCATTTTTTCCCGCTGTATGACTTAAAACTCGAACTTAAAATATTTTATCGCACTTATCTGGATCTTTGCTTTTTTTTTACGAGCGGAATCGCATATACGGACTTTTATCCGACGCAGCTACCCCAGAGGCTCAACAATCTCTTAGTATCGCCGCGGGCGCCGACGTACTGCTGACTATAGCGATACTACGTCCGGAAAATTTTTCAGCCGAATTCGCAGACTGAAATTGACGATGATAGTGACACCGACATGGTTCACTTGCCTGGGAGCGTTCTCCGTGTTGAAATTGTCAACCTGGATGATGTCCCTTATGAGGACGACGGTGCATCGAGCAAAAATGATCTGTAATGAACCGGCCACTCGAAACGGAGTGAGTTGAAGACCAAATTTCTTCAGACAGGCTGTTCCTATTCTTAAATAATGGAATTGAGTGGGCGAGTTGGTTTTCCATCTTGACAGTGAAAGCGCTCAAAAGGACAAGGACGACAGAAAAGGAAAGACATACAAAAACAAGCGCTTTGCACGTCTTTCCTTTTCTGTCGTCCTTGTCCTTTTGAGCGCTTTCACTGTCAAGATCCTATTCTTATACCCGGTCGAAATCTTTGTCTGTCAACCAGAATCATTTGAGGAAGGTTTTTTGATGAAGAGATTATTGCTCTTCTCGTGCTGGAGACTAGCCGTTATGCGGATCAAAAAATTCAGAGCTGAACTGAAGAAATTAAGCGCTTCTTGGAAGTGCTTCTTGTCAGGGGTTACGTGCCAGTACCATGGCGACGAATGCTTTGGGCACTTTCTGAAGTTAGGCACAATGAGCTCGTTGTGAATTGTATGTGGCGTAACCGCTTTGAAGCAGTATTCACGAATCTGCATGCTAGGGATTACGACAACCTGCCTCAGAGTGACAAATTCGGCAAGATGAGGCCGCTTTCAAGCTTTTCAACGATAGATTTCTGCGGTACGCGCCGCTATAGAAATGCTTAAACATCGATGAGTGCTTGTGTGATTGTTTTGGCTAACACGTTTTGACAAGCAGGACAGTCCAATTAAATAAGACATCTACGCACCCGGTGGAATTAACCTATACATGAATAAATGTTTTGAGAAAGTCTTGACTTTTTTTATTCTCGTAAGCACGTTACATATGGTCTGACTTTTCACTGTGACGTACAGCAATGGCAACTCAGGACAGTCCAATTAAGTAAGACATATACACATCCGGAGGAACCTATACATGAAGTAGTCTTTTGTGTAAGTCATCACTTCTTTATTCTCGTAAGCATGTTACATATGCTGTGACTTTTCACTCTGACTTACAGCAATGCCAACTCACGGCAGTCCAATTACATAAGACATCTACGCACCCGGAGGTACCCATCGTCGAGCAAGTATCGAAAGCATTTAAAATATGCACGGTACACTTTTGAGCAGCCTTCCCGTTTGGCTGTCGATTGTACGGGGTGCCGGCATATCTAATTTATGCCCATGTCCACCACAGCGGGAATATTTCACCACAGCTGGACAAATAACACTTCGCAGTCAACATGCAACAAGCACAAACCTGCCAGCTGAATTACCTCCGTCTTTGAGGCTTCGAAAACGGAAAGCAATGCGGTTGATCTCGCCTCGTCCCATTTAGACGTGATGCAAATAATCCTGTGGAGCGCCATGCAAGGTTTGGAGCGAGTATTTATGAGCATGTAATCCTGCAGCACACCATGTAGTGTTCTTGTCTGAATAGTAAAACCATGACTAACCCTGCGTTAGCCATCCCGTACCGTCACAGCTCGTTCATCGCACTGTGATGGCGAGTTTCCGTACAGTATTCCGACTGTTCGAGTCCTGCTCCTGCTGACTCTAAAACTACATCCTTTTTTTTATCGTCCTTTCATAACCTCCCTTTTCCCAAAATTCTTTTCTCAGTAGGACATTCGTTAAAAGGTCGTTGTCAATGCTCAAGCATGCTCAAGTGCTTGATGACAAGGTATCAAGCGTGCACCCCGTGCTTTTCTGGGGGCAGGCTGTCATGCCTGCAGTAAACTTTTTTCACCCCAAGTAATCCCTAAATTCGTAGCCGAAGAGCTCGAAGTCGTAGAAGTAGCGCGAATACAAGCCCATTGTCTGGTTGAACGAGAGCTGTCCAAAGTAATCCATCGAGGTAAGGTTGGAGCCGTTGGTCGACGACAAAGAGGTTCGGATGCCGGCTCCGCGACTCACGTGGAGGCGGCTGAAGTTGCCTCCGTCGACGCCGATCTTGGAGAAGAACAGAGGAAAGTCACTGGCCGCGCTCTCTACTTTTCCGACGAAGTCATAGTCCAGCAGGCAGGGCTGGCAACGCGAGTAGTACGGAGACCAGTGCTCGTCCCAGTTTCGCACAGGTGTGCCAAGCAGGAGGTCAACGAACTCCGGAAAGGTCGGGCTCCTGTTCTGGGCCTGGACTCCCGGTATTTTCTCCCAGAAGGCTTTGTAGAACCATGTAACCTCGCTTCGTGGTCTGCAAGGTGCAAAACGTTAAACGCTTGGGTCGTATGCCTACAAGTTTAATACAGAGGCACCTATCGAAGCGCCACTAACACTGACTAGCATTTTGGTACCATACCGTATCATGGGCAGCGACGTCAAGGTATGAATATTTTCTTGTTTTCGAGACACTCGCGTCGTTGAAATACTCTATTCTTTATTTGTCCCAACATAAATGAGCCACTGAAACAATCAGTGACCGTGAATTTTATATTCAACATGATTTTCTTTTCTTTAATTTCCTGCCGTTTCCCTTCCTACAGTCTTTCCGTCCCTTTTCCAACGCAGGGTAGGATGTCGGTGTTTTTATATTATACATCGGTGAAAGTTTATGCTCTTCGCAATGACTGCTCTTCGTTCTGCGAGTTTTTGAGATCCTAGGGTGTCCCTATAAATTCTAATTCCTGCTGTTCCAGCTCTCTCGAATCTCGAACATAACCTTGGTAGTTGCGGCAAAACGCCAGCACTTATGCGACTTGATAACGCACTATCATTACAAAGGGGTGAACAATTAGTGTGGCTCTAGCCAAGAGACTTTAAGTGGGATAAAGCATTAATGGAAAAAATTACAGTCTAGGTGTATTCGCGCGACTCAGTTTATGTGCATGCATACACACTGTCTACAGGCTGTCTCTAACAAACATAACTTAGAACTTATCATAATTCAATGTTCAAGGTTGCGTTGTCCATTAAAGTAAATTCAAGACCCTCGCGACAGAGACATCAACACAACACAATAAGTTTACTGGACACACAACGTCAGTCAGCGTCCGTGGCATTCAGCGGACTGATGACTGAGATCAACCTGTTACTGGCGGCTCGTTAAAGACGGCGACTAGGACTGGTGCGTCAGAGACCAGTTGTTGCGTTTCCTTGACCACCCGTTGCCATAATGGCGCATCCATTGTCTTTAACAGTCAAGGTGACAAGGTTCCATACCATTACTTCTAGCGTATACCTACCAATTTAAGCAGAAAAGCATCATAAAGATCTACACAACACAATGCATCTGTAACCACAGTTGACTATTACGTTTCTGCTCCTGTGGTCTTTGTTTTTTTGTGGTATTCTGGCTATCCATAAAAAAAAAAAAAGTTGTGTGGCTTCTTCCATCGTGTTCATTCTACTAGCCTTTACCATTTTATTACAGCATACGCATCATGGTATGGCACAGCAGTCTCGAAGTCAGCTGTCACTTTCAGCCGCCCCTGCGCAGCAACAAAACGTACCTGAGTGCCTTGTCGACGTAGGCGGAGACGAGCCTCTCGAAGGGGTGCCTCACGAACAGAGCCTTAGTGTATCCCCTGCCTTTGTCGTGGCCGAACAGCGTTCGCGGGCCAAGCCTGTGCGTCTGATTGTGGAAGGCCCGGTGCAGATCGTCCCAGCTTCTGCGGTCGCTCTCGTTGAACCGCACGCGAATGCCCAGCAGGTCCTTGAAGAATGCTTTCAGACTGGTCGAGGCCACCTGAGTGATGCAAGCGCAGAGGTCACAGTGACGCCGCTGTAGGGGACCCTGTCCAGGTATTTACATTCGCGGAATAAGTTAGACTAGCTGTGTTACCAGAGAAGATTCATGCATTTTTAGAGTTGACATGCATCCAAGTAGCCTTGAGAGTGGGCAATCTCATATCAGGGGTGTGAGCCAGGGGCGTAGCCAGGGGGGGTGCTTATGGGGTTTCAGCCCCCCCCCCCCGAAATTTTTTCGAACTGTGACCGACCGCAGCACGGCCCAAAGTACATATCGCGACTGCTGCTATCATAGTTTTGTTTTGCCCATATCGTCTGTCTTTCTGTAAGTAAAGTTGACTATCTGTGATTGCGCAAGATGCTTATTTCATTATATAGGAGGACGTTTGCTTATATACGTAGATTGAATGGAGGCATAAGAGTATTCAAACATCTTGTTGCGAGGTTTTGTGTACGAGGGGGTACCCAAAAGAAACCGGACTAAATTTTTTGGTCGGCAAAGCTTCTGTGGTACCGCGTTTTTCCACTAGGAGCGCATAGAACGAACATTCCAGAGTCAGTAAGCCGAGTGCCGTCGTTGAAGGAGGTCGACTAGTTTAGGCAGAGTTTTCGAGTGACGACTGTTTTGTGTGAATGTCGTTTTTGCGATGGCTGATTTTCATGAACAGTGTGCACCGGTGAAATTCTGATTTTTGCTGGGAAAAAGTTTAATGCAAACTCTTGAAATATTAAGAAAGACGTACAAGGACGATGCTATGGGGACAACTCAAGTGTTCCTGAATCTAATCCTGAATCAAAGCAACAATCACGCCAATGGAAAACTTCAAATTCACCTCGCCTCAAGAAAGCTCGTCAGGTGAAACCAAACCTCAAAACAATGCTGATTTGTTTTTTCGACGTGAGAGGAGTCGTCCATTGAGAATTTGTTCCGCAGGGTCAGACAGTTAGCCAGGCTTTCTACTTGGATGTTTTGAAAAGATTGGGCAACAGTGTGCGATGGAAGCGGCCAGATTTGTGGCGGTCGGGTGACTGGTTTTTCCATCATGGCAATGCCCCTGCTCACACAGCCCTGTCTCTACGACAATTGTTGACCAAAAATGGTATGACCCCTATTCCTCAACCCTCATACTCTCCCGACCTTGCCCCGTGCTACTTTGTTTGTTTCCTAGAAGGAAAAAATAGGTGAAAGGAAAGCGTTTCGATGCTGTTGCTGAGGTGAAGAAAAAAACGACTTAGGCACTGTCAAGCATCACAAAAGATGAATTTAAACAATGTTTTGAAAAATGGAATGAAAGATTCGTAAAGCGTATCATTGGAAGTGGGGAATACTTTGAAGGAGATTGAAGGTCTGTGCTTAAAATGTGAACAAATAAGTTCAAACAAAATTAAGCCCGGCTTCTTTTGGGTACCCCCTCGTATACATACAGTGACTTTGTTTCCAGTGACACTTTTTTGTCCTTTATCAAGTTGTATCTTCGCATTTCTAATACTCCATTTTATCTTCGCACTTCGAATGTATATTTTGGTTTGGTTTGGTTTATGGGGTTTAACGTCCCAAAGCAACTAAGGCTATGAGAGACGCCGTAGTGGAGGGCTCCGGAAATTTCGACCACCTGGGGTTCTTTAACGTGCACTGACATCGCACAGTACACGGGCCTCTAGAATTTCTCCTCCAAAGAAATTCCAGCCGCCGCGGCCGGGATCGAACCCGCGTCTTTCGGGTCAGCAGCCGAGCACCATAACCGCTGAGCCACCGCGGCGGCGAATGTATATTTTGCAGAACTCCTCGTTTATGCATGTGCTCGCTGTTGCGACTAAAATTTCGGTGCAATTACTCACAATACAAGACCGGTGACAGCTGCCGCTGCGCAGTGCACTGGAATGAAGGACAGCGTCATTGAGATTTTTCCCTGGCCGTTGCATATGTGCAAAAAAGTAAAGGTTCTTAAACTACAATGATTCCTTAAAATATTTGTCCTCTACTTGCTCATTTCATGGCCTTTACGTTTTTCATATCTGCGACTTGCACTGCTTTGCTGGTTTCGGATTGATACGAGTATAGTTCTAGACTTCGTGTGGTATTTATTAAATACGCAAAAACGTGGAAGAATTGGTATCAGTTATGTCTGCCACGGTTTTCAAGACATACGAATACATTCTTTTATTTTTAAAAAAATGCATATTTCACTTGTCTAGACAGTGCGTAGCGTTATCTAATACACAATGGCATTGTCAGTGGCAACACAGTTATTTTTTTTTTTCGTTTGATCCCTCCACAAATTCTATGAGGAGGCCAGCTTCAACATGAGACTCCCCCCCCCTCCCACCCGAAAAAAATTTCTGGCTACGCCACTGGTCTGAGCCACAGCTATTGTCGCTTCTATCCGGTAGAGGGGCCGCTATAAAACTAAACCAGGAAGCATGCAGTGAGGACTGGCCATTTATGGTCTGCTGCTTATTAATCGTGACCTTTCGCAGTCTGTCTCCACCAATGCTGACCTTCGCTATGATGCAGAAGGCCAGCGATCGCTTGTTGTCGATAAATATAGGACACAGCTCGGGGATGCAATGCAGCGTTTTCTTTCCGGGCGGCTGATGTGAGCCCCAGCCAGGGGTGGGCTTCTGTAGTTCCTCAGACCTCGCGTAGCGCTGACACACTCGTCGGATCCTGACACGCCTGGACAGCACGTCGTCTGCAGCTGCATAATCATCTGTACGAACCTGCGAAGCGCAGCAGAGAAATTGGGAAAGAAAATAATTCTTTTTTTTCCAATCCGGAATTCCCAACGGCAGCGTCAGTCACACATCGGCCAGGTTCCCGCTGAGTCTTGTCCAATATAAACGGACTGTGCCTTCAGCATCTTCCTTCCAGGACCGATGCTCTACAGACAGAACCATTGGATCACATCATAGCTGGCGCGTGTTCAAAGAATGCAGGCGAAGTGCACCGAGAATGAGAAGGTGAATGGGTTACGGAGACGCAGTGCGAAATGCAGCGGGAGCTAATGTAGTCGGAAATGCTCCTTGCACCGCAGAGTGGCAAGTCAACGTTAACGACCCGAGATCGTTGCGAAGGCACAGAAGATCACGCACAAGGCAACTGCAACTAACATGCGACTAATAAACAAACCATCAAAATCGTTTACTGACTGTCAGCGCGGTGTGGTGCACGATGTGCCACTGTGGGCAGGTTTCCCTAGCTTTGTGCCCTTGGCTGTTGCATAGTCCCTCGTGAAACAAGTGTGGAATCTGAGGACGGCCGAGCGACTTGATCCCCAACCGTCTAAGACAGCTACCATACGATACGTTCACAAACTGTCACATTGAATCTAGAAATGTGAGGTTCGCGCTGACATTAGAGTAACTTTTGTGCACCGAACAAGCTCAGTGCCTTGTGCCGGCGCTTCAACAATGACAAACCTCTACAAGGCCCATGTGACACAAACCATCAAAATCGCTACGCTGACTGTCGGCGCGGTGCGGTACGATGTTCCACTATCGTGGGGGAAAACGGTATGTCGTGCAGACGGGTTGCTGTCTGAATAATCGACTAGGCGAGCACGCCAGATTGCAAAATACAGGCACGGGCAGCATCTAGCCATGTATTGCAAGGAATGTCCTTCAAAAAACTGCATCTCTCTCCTGGATAGCACGCGCGTCCTAAAGAAATAAAGAATGAAGGAAGCCAGGAAAATCTTCTAATCTCTTTATCATTCAGCGGAGAGTCCAGAGTTGCGTCAGCAAGCCATCTGTTAGACTGTTTGAAAAGGAAATAAGTTATCTAACTGTTCGACTTGTGCGAAGCACCTGCAATGATTGCACCTTCTGTATCGAAGCTATTTGTAATCTTTGTGTTCTTGCTGTTGACATGTTTTTCCAGCGATATATTTCGTTTCTGGCGGAATAAAAAGTGATGATGGTCAGCGCGTTGTGCCATCGTGTTCTTTCTACTTCCTATGCTTCTGCGCTGTTCTTCCTTCTGTAACTAAAGTTCAAGGATCGTTTGCATGACACCTTCGTGGCTCGTTCGGCGTTCTCTTGTCTCCGACACATCCTTGATCCTCCTTATGTGGCACGCAGTCATAGGTCTTGACTATGGAGCCGCCTTGCTGCAATTTCGGCTGCATGCACCGCATGGTCTTCCCGCTGTATCGCCTTGGCAAAGTTTGCGTGGTGCCATGGTCTGTTGCCGCCGGTTTTCACATCGCATCTGAGAGAGGGAACGCAACGCAACGCAGTCGGCAGGCAGGCAATCCTGCCAATAGCTGCATGCCTCTGCAGAAGAGGCAAACATGCGAATTAAATGCACACGCAGCCGCAGGACGGCGCGCAAGGCGCCTTTTTTTTTTCCTTTGTGATTACACGTAAAGTCGTGAGCAATATAAGAAGGAACAACGTTTGAGCATCTATTTATTAATTACTTCATTGTTATGCGTGACAAGCGCCGTTTGTTTCTGTTTTCTAAATAGTTTTCCTCTTAGTGTACAATATGCAAAAGTCATTCTCGAGTTTAGCGGAGAAACAGCCAGATAATTCGCACCTGAGTGCAAAAAAAATGTTCCTTCTCATTGCTCCCGCCTGCACTATTTTCCCCAGCCCTCCACTAGTCAGGCGCTGCCTCCTTCGTCGTCTTCTCCCCTTTTATGCCATCGTTTTTGAGGCAACAACAAAAAAACCTTAGTCTCCTAACTGCGGACGACGACAAGACTAGGATGTTGAAATTCGATATACGAAGAGCTCTCACTGTAAATAAAGAAAAAGAAAGAGAGAGAGCGAAGCTTCGTTTTTGGAAGATAGATGATGGTCCCGGACGTTCAGTGTGTTAGGTTTGGTTTGGTTTACGGGGTTTAACGTCCCAAAGCGACTAAGGCTATGAGAGACGCCGTAGTGGAGGGCTCCGGAAATTTAGACCACCTGGGGTTCTTTAACGTGCACTGACATCGCACAGTACACGGGCCTCTAGAATTTCTCCTCCAAAGAAATTCCAGCCGCCGCGGCCGGGATCGAACCCGCGTTTTTTGGGTCAGCAGCCGAGCACCATAACCGCTGAGCCCCCGCGGTGGCGCGTTCAGTGTGTTAGGACGCATCGAATGTCGAATCTACAGACGAAGCACATCAATGCGTCTCTCGCCATTTAATGGCTAGCTGTGGCTGCGAGAAAAACTCATTTCTACTCAGATAGTTCTGCACGGCACTTTATGCAGGGTAGTTACGTCGGCGGCGCTGCTATGCGCCGGTCCAAACCCTTACACCAAGACATGTTCAACATGGGTGGTCCGATGATGGTTTGGTTTATGGTTTATGGGGTTTAACGTCCCAAAGCGACAGAGGCTATGAGAGACGCCGTAGTGGAGGGCTCCGGAAATTTCGACCACCTGGGGTTCTTTAACGTGCACTGACATCGCACAGTACACGGGCCTCGAATTTCTCCTCCAAAGAAATTCAACCGCCGCGGCCGGGATCGAACCCGCGTCTTTCGGGCCAGCAGCCGAGTACCATAGCCACTGAGCCACCGCGGCGGCGGGTGGTCCGATGACATTGTCATCTAACTGCATTTGGCCGCGAAGGTACAACGTGCGCAAAATGGTTTCAAAAGCAAGGCCAGGTTTCGAACAGCACGCCTGAGTTGTGCCAAGCTGTCATAGCTACCCGTACCTACAATTATAATGCAAAGGTGCAGCGATCAGACTCATGAAAAAAACATTGACAGTGCCCCTTGAACAAAGCCGGTAAGAGCACAAAGGGGATGCTGATGGCTGTATAGGGCAAAACAGAGCCACGGCAAAAATATAAAGCGGGATGGTGTGTAGCAAATGCTGAGACAGGAGATAGGCACCCGATAAGTTCGAAGGTACGTCTCATGGTTCGAAAATTAGACGACGGCGAATACTTCGTATCATTAAGCACTTAAAGGTATTAAGAACAGTGTATTGCAAAAACATTTCAGTTTAGTCTCGAATTTCACATGTTTAACACAAGATAGTGAAAGCGTGACGCATGGTCACGCACGGTCATGGTTCGCTATGCTTGTCACGCCATTACTCGCTATGGTTGTCACACCGCACGCCCGCCTTATACAAAAACTAAACCATCCATCAATGTTGGATGCGCGGACGACGCCATCAAAGACGCCGTAGTTCCGCTGTACGTGGATTACGCAGCTGTTGCTTTGAAAGGAATACGGTGATTCAAAAGCATTAATGAAGAGGCATTATATCCCTGATGGATGACTCCGGTTATTCTTTTCTTTTTTTATTATTTCCACTTATACATGCAGTATGTTTTCCTTTATTTGCCACATTAGAAAATGTCTGACTTCGTATTGAAATTGGTATAATATTGAACTTTCAAATGTTGTCTCTCCTGCATCTAGAATGTACACTGAACATCTAATGTAATACGCTCATTGATGACTGACTGCACTATTGCAATACTAACTGCTTGTCTACCTACTTGATTTGTATTGCGTGTCCTCATGTATGAACACGTCAGCTTCGATTCAATATATTTGTTTTTTTTTCTCCCTTGGTGTTTGTATCGCCACGCTGGCCTGCCTTGTTGTGGTCTCTTGGGCCCAGTCAAGCTGCCTCGAGCAGCTTTTTGCCCAAGAGTTCCTACCATGTATATGGTGAAATAAACGAATTGAATTGAATTCCTGCCTATGGCTTTATATTGGGCTGCTTAGGTGCTTTTTACGGCGCAGAAACGCCCAAATCCGGGTCTTACTGGCGCTGGTGATGGCCTTAGTGATAACTTCAGAAACTCTGTGACCCAGACATCTTGACGAGTGGCGTAGGTGGCTGGCGGCCAGGCTTTGGCGTCGGCACCAAGACAACAATTAGGCCCCCGCCTGTTGTCATGGATCAAGGGCTTTAGCGTCCTGCTGCTAGGCGCGAACTGGAAGTTCGTGTGTTAATCTCAGCCCGGATTTCCAGAGAAGCGAATTGCAAGAACACCCATACACAGAGATTACGGTGCGCGTTAAACCCTTATTCTTCGTCAAAATTGATCGGGAGACAACCACCAAAGTGCAATTCACAGCTGACTGTGTTTCTTTAACACGTAAAACTCAATCAACCATTCAGATCAGAATTGGATTTTGTCGGAAGTGTCCTCAAATTTTCCACCCTTCGTCACGAACTCGACCGCCTGCGAGTCACTGCGATCAGGAGTGGTTCACGCCGTGCGTGAATGGAATGGAATGTGACGAATCGTATATGTGACGAGTGTATCAGCACCAGATTTTGTTCCTAACGTCTCCAAACGAAACATTGGTCAGCCTGTTAGCCTCAAATACGCATGTTATGGGCCCGCCACAATGGCTAAGGCGTTTTTGCGCTCAACAGGAAGTCGTTGGTACAATTACCTGCCTCGGCGGCCGTATTGCCGTAAAGGGAAAGGCAAGGACTCGTGCACTCAGATTTAAGTTCACATGTAAACGACGCTGAGGCGGTAAAATATAATACAAAGCCGCCGCCGTAATGGCTCAGTGGTTATGATGTTCGGCTGCTGACTCGAAAGACACGGGTTCGATCCCGACAGCGGCAGTCACATTTCGATAGAGGCGAAATGCTAGAGGTGATAGACGATAAAGGGTCGTGTCCCCAAATTATCCCCAGCCCTCCACTACGGCATCCCTCATAGCCTGACTCGCTTAAGAGCACTAAACTCCGTAAACCAAACCCATACGGAGCCCTCCACTACGGTGTGCTTCATAGACGTCAGTGCTGCTTCGAGGTGTAAAACTTCAAAGATTGATAGGTGATAAATAACCCAGTTCTTGACAATAAAATATCTGGCCCTTCAGAATGAGCGCCTGTGGATGTCGCGTCGATTCTCGAGGCGATGCCCTTAAATGTTTTGCAACTCGCCTCAACTACCAACAGTTTTAACGCTAATAAGCGTGATACCTGTGACAGCGCACGAAGCAGAGCACGTGTACAAAGACTATGTCCAGAATCACCGGCTTTGTACGTCGCCGGCCCTAACTATCCTGAACGCTTAAGTTCTTATTTGCAATGTGCAACATTTGGAGATGTCAGCAAAACCCTCAACGTCGCCGTCGAAGTCATACCCCCAGCCCCATGTTGCTCCCGCCACCATCTCGTCACCAAGGTGAGCCACGTTCGAACCAGACAGTCGAAAAATGCGCGGAGGCTTAGAGCTGCACTTACCTTCGGACCAGGGTCTGGGCAGTTCCACGCGGATGCGATGTTCAGAGTGGTCGTTTGGAACACCGGTGTGCTGAGAGCTAGCATCAACGTCACCAACACACCAGCCAAGAGGAGACACACCAGAGTTCTGGGACTGGGCGTCGCGACGCGAAACGGCAGGGCTCTCACGATGCCAGCTGTTCCTAGATGAACTTGGAGCTGCGCAAGACGCGCCATTTCTTTGCTCGCGTGCGCTTGCTTTTCGCTCATAGTCCGGAATCCGCAAAATTTCGCCGCAAAACGAAAGATGCCAACGGGAAGCCCATCGACGAACCGAAAAGGAAAGGCAGGAACGTTTCGTCTGTGCCTTCTTATCGGGAGGCTTTGTTTTATTGCATTTACAGCTAAGCAGGCGAAGCGGCCGGGTGTTACAACCCCGCACTGTCACTGGTCGCCGCTAAAGCGCCTCGTAGAAATCAACGCTTCTGCGTTATCACGCCATTATCGCCGATCGGAGCAGCGGGGCAGAGTACGGAAGAAGAAACGGACGTACGGAACGGCTTCGAGAAGAGCCGCTTGTTTCGAATATTCGGTGGCGTTCTGCGAGGCCCGCAACCAATGCCCGACTTCTGGGCATGCAACCAGAGGCTCACTTTCGCGTTCTTCGGCGTTACGTCCACGCGTACTCTTGGACTTGGGCTTTTGGTGGCATCAGGTTTCCGTAACAGGCACGCGGCTGTTTATGTTGTGACTGCGTTATTCCAACGATTCTAGAGCATGCGGATGCCCCTAGTGACGATGGAAAACGGCGGGATACTTGCGAGCATCGGCCACAGGCGCTCCATGCTATCTTAAGACTTGCTTCTATATTTTGTTTGCCGCACACGCAACCCGTAGTTCATCGCATAAATATATTATTATTCAGCAATAATTCGTCACTGCGCGTAGGTAGCATACTGAGAACATAAAGAAAATTCTGCTGTTCACTTGTTCTATGCGCGGAAAAGTTGTGCCATCATTTCACATCCGCAATGGCTCCGCGGCTGCAGCTATATTGTTCTGTTAATCAGCGTGAGTTCATGGGTTATACTTCGGCCCGCGGAGGTCTTATTTCGGTGTATTTCAAAGATTTCAAGACCAAAGCCAAGATACCCAAGCACGATGAGGAACCCAGCTAGCCGTGGTCATTCTGGAACAGTACTCAACTGCATGCTTTCATGGCCTTGTCTTGTTTGCACTGTTTTTAGAATGAAGATCCCCCAACTCGCCCAAGCTTTTACGTTGGCGAGAAAACATCCTCTTACTCATGTTGCCTTTCCCGTCGAAGTAATTCTGGAAAATTACTACGTGCCTGTTTTATTGTGCCCATTTAATGCTTAGAACATCCACAGACCCCCCCCCCCCCCCCCCCCCCCACACACACACACACACGCACACACACACACACATTACCATGGGCTCGCATGTTCCCTTCTACATTGCTTCGACCTGTACCCAGGAAACTGGTTCGTCCAGGTGAGAAGCACTGCAGATTTTTCTTACCTTTCATTATACTTTACAGAGACAAGGTCGTTCTGCACTTTATTTCAAACGTTCTTTCAGAAAGAACTAGGTCTTAGAAAACAGAGCCGGGCATTGATGTTCAATGCCTGACAAGGGTTCTTTCATCCTTTCATTGCTCATGTGAAGTCTTGTTTTTACTTTCAACGCGAGGTTGAGGGTTCACAGACGGAAAAGATATTTTCTAAAAGCTTGCAAAGTGCCTGGGAGCCCATACAGAACAGCAGTTGTCACAATATAGCGTAATAACGTATGTTTACTCATCTGATCAGAACTATCGAACAAAATAATGATACATTTGGTACTATTATAAATTATTATCATAAGAGTGCACCTGGACACAAAAATTTAAAACTCTCCAAATCCACAGTTAGCTCTTCCGAAACTGCAAAACAACATAATCGTGGATTTTGGGAACATCGATATCGACATCTAAAACTGCCTCAAATGATATATAATACAAGGTATATGGACAAAATCAGAGGATGGCATGAAAGCAGTTCCTCAAATACCACGGTAAAGCGCAGGTGCTATATGTCGGTAGTTTCAAAGCCTTACAAAATGCTCTCTCATTCGGCTTTTAGTGACAGTTTCAAAACGTATTTCTTCTCTCGAGGATCATTGAGCAAAACAAATAGTTTCTTGAATGGAAAGCATCACTGTACAAAGGCTAATGTAGAGCACAAATCACTTCCAAAGAATACAGCACAACTAAAAGACCAACTATGCAATGTGAAAAACTCTGAATATACGTGCGCATTTTTGCACTGGACAACAAACAATAAAAGTGCTCATTGCACTGTGTATGACTGGACTTCATTGTAAAAAAAGTTTTATACAGTTTACTAGTTATTTACTTATTGTGCGAGTTGGCACGTATAAGCGGGTGCTTAAAATAAATTGGATTTAGATATGTCAGCACTTTGGTCGCATACTGAAGTTTTGGACAGATGCATTTTGAAATATATAGCTATGTCTCACGTAAGACTATTTATTACCGGGCTAGTGCAAGTCAGACAATGTACATGGTTCTCGCAAATTTTCTTTCTTAATTGTAATTAAATACGTTGGGTAAACGTTTTTTTCTCACCGGTACCCTCCTCGAAGAAAATATTCCCGTTCAGTGTTCTCCGCCGTACTGACTTGTTCTTCGCAAAAGATTCGTTACGAAGTTTTTCATGAAGCTGATATGGATACTAAAATCTCTATTGTCTCCCATTTCATTTCATAACTTACTGCAGGGGAGAAATGAAACAAATAATGTACAAAAACCAGATCCCTCCCTCTTTTGAGCTTCCGCTCACGTAGGTGCAATGAGCAGGTGTGATTAATTCTTTGTCATGAACTGCCACGATACGTTGAGTACATCATAATATACAGGTCGATGCCGTTTCACGAATTATAGATAAGCAATGCTGAACAGGAAACCGCTACATGTTAGCTCTCAGTTTCATGTATTTCTTTCATAATTCCATGTAGGGCATAATCATGCCCAACGTTCTTGGAGCAAAAATTTGATTATTGGAAAATTGTAAAGTGCTCTTATGTAATTATTGAAGGGAGTGGTACATTCTTCCTATGTGTAGCAAATTCTCTCTTTTAAACTTTTTCCATCGCTCGCATGGGGCAGTTAAGACTGCCATAGAAAACAAATGAAAATGAAGAATGTCTTTATCTATAGCAACAACGTCAATAGCAAAAAAATGCAAGCCTGTCGCAGGGAGATCTGCGGCTATATTGACCGTTATAGTGAAATCGTACAATATATGAAAATCGTGTTCATGCCTGCGTTCCCATTCAAAAAGGCTTTTGCCAAAATTTGTTGATTATGTTTAATACTCGCGACATTTTCGCGGTATAAAGCGCTAAAAATAAACAGAAAGAAAAAAGAAAGAAAGGAAGGAAGAAAGGAGGAAGGAAGGAAGAAAGAGAGAAAGTAAGAAAGAAAGAAGGAAGGAAGGAAAGCAAGAAAGAAAGAAAGAAAGAAGAAAGTGAGAAAAAAGAAAGAAAGGACGGAAGAAAGGACGAAGGAAGGAAGAAAGAAAGAAAGAAAGAAAGAAAGAAAGAAAGAAAGGAAGAAAGAAGGAAAGAAAGAAAGAAGGAAGGAAGGAAAGCAAGAAAGAAAGAAACGAAGAAAGTGAGAAAAAAGAAAGAAAGGAAGGAAGAAAGGAGGAAGGAAGGAAGGAAGGAAGGAAGAAAGAAAGAAGGAAAGGAAGAAAGAGAGGTGTCCAGACTCTCACCCCTCCCTTGGCGACAAACTGAGAGCGATAATTGTGGCGCCCGAAGGCGTAAAATAGGTCTGGCACGTAAACGGTCAGCGCATGTCCAGTCTTTTCTGTAATTCTGCTTGTACGCGGTGCGAAATTCAACTCAGACAGTTCGCAAGAGGCCGTTGTCCACTAAGTCCCCTCTGTCTTTTTTCCCTAGAGTAAGAAAAAGCTTTTGGACAAGAGGCCGTGGGAATGGCGCGTGTTTCTAGGACTACGTGAACAAAATGGTAGCTGCATTGGGGCGGAGGATTGCCACTGCATTTGGCTCCTGACCATGAAATAGGTTAAGACAGGGAGGGGTGGTTGGGGGGAATTAACTCTTGCACAGCTAGCTCGAACGTAGGTGAACGCAAGAGTGCGAATAAAATAGAACGGGGGTGGGGAAGCAAAGGGTGGCGTGCCTAAGCCGCGTTCACTCAAATGTGCCGATGTTACAAGAGCTTCGCGAAATACACTGCTGAGCCGCATCTTGTACGGCGTCAAAGTGGACAAATGATTGCGGACGTTCGCAATCTCGTGTCTCTTAACAGCTGAGCGGAGCTGCCTTCCACCTTTTACTAGATCTTGCTGTGGTAATAGCGACAACCAGTTCGACTGTTTATAAATGTAGTCAGAAGAAATGCTTAAGGAAGAATATACTCTCTTTTAAAAATAAATAGGTTGTGATAACGGTAGCTGCATCTCAGTGGAGGCGAAATGTAAAATCTCCCTTATGAAGTTCGATGTCAGTATGCGTCGAAGAATCCCAAGAGGTCGAAGTTGATTCCGAGCCCTACACTACGGCGTCCTTCAAGACCCGCTTGTGGTTTCGGGACTTTAAACCCCACTTACTCTCCGGAACAGAAACACAGTTCTTCCCTTGAGGACTAAATTTTATCGCAGTTAAACTATAGTTGGCCAGCATCGCACAAGCCTAGAAACAACTGATCCCTGGCTCAGAACAGGGTTTTTCGAGCAGACCCACAACACCATCGCTAGTATGCCAAGTAGGTATTTAGCTTAGCGTGGTCTTAGCGACGTTAAAGACGTCATGCTGACGCATTCAGCGAATCTACAGTGAACGGCAGTTAATAGTGCCCACGTCCTTCTCTTGAGCGTACATGCCGACGCACGCATCATTCCAATGGCAGCGAACCGCGACCATAAAAATCTGGCCGACGCTGATCTGGGTCCATCGAGTTATTTGCGGCAGTCATTTTTATGCCTCGCCTATATTATAGCTTCGTGTGCCCGTAATGCTTTTGTGTCGCGGCTGTCGTAAGCGGCTGCCCGGAGTGTCTCCACAGTTCATTGGCAGGCGATTCGCCGCCCGCCATCTTGCGCAAGCGGCGTTGAGACGCCCTCCGTTGCCCATACGGATAGGCGGGCAGCCGTCGTTTACAAACCGAACGCGGCACACTGGCCAAGCGTGTATGTCGGCGCCGCCACTACAGAGCAGACGTCGCTGCTGATGCTTGCGAGTCGTGGCTGCTGCCGCTTCGCCTGATGATGGAGGAAGTGAATTGATCGACCTTGCCGTATAAGGTCCGCCCATGGCGCGACATCAGACGAGGAAGATGAAAGAGAAAAAAACATAGTAAATGGACAGCTGTCGGTAGCAAGACATCGGGGTATCGTTATGGGCGGGAAGAGAGAAAAAAAAATACCGCTGAGGTCAAGGAAGGAAATTGAAAGGGATATACGATCGCCTATGTACCAGGAAAAGAAGGGACACGCGAGGACTGCGATATTGATGAGGCGCGTTGGGAAATTAAGCAGGTAATTGAGGGGAAGGAATACTGTGCGAAAGGTGTGCGCCGGATTAAAGGGTTCTCATGTTTGCTTAGTTGATGGGTGAGTGTTTTCTGAAAGCCTTAGGCTGTCTCAGGGTTTGAATTAGCTGCACCTGTACTTTTTTTTTTTTTGGCAAGCCTGAGAAGGCAGTTTAGATGCACGCAACGTATGTTTAAAGCCGAGGCTTCTCAGGCTTTCGCAAGCTCAAAGCCCTTTTGTTACATGGAGGTGGATGGTTGTCGGTCTGGCTTGATTGCTTTTTATTTTTTTTTTCGACAGAATTTTTCTGCCATGACAGCGTTCCGCACCAGAATTGTGCTCAAAGTGTTCATTACGAGGTATAGAGCGTGGGCACCAAAGAGAGGCTCAGCAGCTACTAGCCATAGGTTTTTCATTTTGCCATTGGTTGCGTCCTCCCTTGCTTCCGCTCCGTCTTCCTTCCTTTCTAGTTCTTTCTTTGTTCCTTTTGATCGCTTTCTCTTCTTCCTTCCTTCCTTCCTTCCTTCCTTCCTTCCTTCCTTCCTTCCTTCCTTCCTTCCTTCCTTCCTTCCTTCCTTCCTTCCTTCCTTCCTTCCTTCCTTTCTTCCTTCCTTCCTTTCTTTCTCCCGTTCTTTCTTTCCTTCTTCCTTTCTTTCTTTCTTTTCTCCTCTCATTATTTCCCTCACTCTTTGCTGCTTTCGTTATTTTTTATTTTTCAGCTTGCTGCAGCCAGCAAAAGCGCCAGCTAGGTGGCGTTGGCGATGCAGTTCTGCACCGTGGCTCAGGTCGGCGTTCCTTTTCTTGTATGGAACCTCCCTGATGTCCTACACCAGCACGACTTCACTAAATTGTGAAATGGGAACCTTAATTCTCTCCGTCTGCCACATTGTGCACCGACTATTGTCTTTTTCCAGGCTGCACGGAAAGGGCCATGTGGTACCCCTGCCCTTCATGGAAGGGAGGCTTTCCGGTGTAGTCTAAACTGCCTTCATAGCGTTGAACTGGTCTTCGAACGGTGGATGTGGAAGCTGGAGACCCTACTGGGTGCAGAGGACTGCTATAAGACACAGAATTGCGCCATAAATGGTCGATCTTGATTATTTCCCACTCTCACTACGGTGGAGCTGTTGCGGGAAGTATTACGCAAGGCTAGCCTCTAGTGCAGCTTACAAGAACGTCAACCTCTCGAGAAGGCGTGAGAAGTTACGTTCTCGAGAACCAAGGGTGCATTGGTTGTACCGACATCGATATGGCAAGTGTTCTGATGCAGCACTTACTCGGATTCACAGCCTAAAGGGAAAATAGGCCATGGGCAAAATATGGTACTTGTTTTCTGTGTCAAGAAACATGGGGCTGACAAGTTGTCCTCAATATCTTAATTTCCTCGCTGAGGCGCTCAGAAGGGCTACCCTGGACGGTTTCGCAAGGCCAGATGCATCTTCAAATTCTAATGTTCACACAAACGAAGCACAAAGCCGACTGAAGTTGCCCAACAACAAGACCAGGACGGAGTCCCTCGACCTTCACTTGCCATTTTTTTTAAACACGGGTTTGTTCACGGAAAACCTGCAGTATCAGACAAGACAGCTGCAACATTACTGTGCGCGAAGTGTGGATCCTGCGCTAGCGGGCGCGTTCTCCATTGTTTCCGCCAAATCACGGCACTCAGCTATGTCGAAGAAGAAAAATAGCCACTCCTGGAAACCTCCTCTTTCCAACGCGGACGCACAAAATAGTCCTTTGCCGAGCAGAAAACCTCCGCGCTTCAGAGAGGCTTCTATCTCCGCCCGCACACCACGCAGACTAGCTCGAAACAAAGGGAACGAAATGACGCGCGTAGTTGGTGTGGGAGTCTCAACGCGGAGGTATCTACCAGCGCGCGAGAAGATTATGCGTTTCACTCTCGCTATTCGCGGCTCGTTGTAATTTCTCGCGTCTTTCTTTCACTTTTCCCCCTTTCCTTTTCTCTCTATAAACCTCCCTTATTTACTTCGCCGTTGAAAAGAATCGCCCGGTGACGCAGCAGAAACCAGGCGACCGTGAAGAGCTCTGCCTGCGACGACAAGGGCCCCCAACTTTGTCCAAGCGAAGCGAAGGCGGTCAGACGACGGCGGTTACTCTGACGTCAGAGGGATACGACGGGACGGTCAGCGCGGCGCGTTCGGCCGTGGCGACTTGAAAACTGCGTCTCCTCTGCGTGTACATAGCCGTGTGCTGCGCATTACACCAAACCTTTCTTCCTTTCTTTTTACAATCTACCCTCCAGTTATTTTTGCGTCTGATTCTCTTTTTAGTTGCCTGACTCTGACGCGCAGTTTGTTTCACTCAGTCTTCTCTGTTGCGTTGTTAGTTCACCCGATAGCTCTAAAATTCTTAATAAGGAAGTAATTACTCATTAATTACTCTTGTAATTACTCTTATTACTGATCACTCATTAACTACTCATTAATTACTCTTGTAGTCTGAGCTTTCAGCAGAGAGGAAGAGTTCGCATAGAGGCTTATTATGATATATCCTAAATATCTGTTTTTTTTTTCCTTCCGGTACTGAAACATGATCGATCTACAAGGAGAAATATTGAATGCTGTCTCCGTTGGTTTATTTGAAACTAAAATTAGTTCGCTTTTTCATGAGTAGGTCTGCCTGTGATTATTTTGTGTTCCTTGCATCTGCGTATTTGAATGTTGTTGTTTTGTTTTGTTTTTTTTGCAGTCGAGTCAACTGTTCGCTGTAGCCTCTTTAGCATAGCATTATCTGCTTTGCATTGTCTTCTTCGCGCTCTTATTCTGCTTGTTTTCCTTTTTTTTGCTGCGCATTAATTATTGAATTATATCGCTTTTTTCTTGTTCTTGATCGTTTTCTAGCAATATTTGCGTCGCACTTTGCGCTTTTTGTTGTGCTTGCTTTTTGTTACTTTTACTCGCAAATTATTACTGACATGTTTTATATTTCATGCTGTTCTTTTACCTTACACTGTTCGCCTTGTGACCCACTACTGTATGAGCCTGTAAAGACTCGCAGTATCTATAAATAAATAAAAAAATAAATTGTAACATATATGCGAAGTGAGTGAACAGCCTTGGAAAGCGAGGATAGCGTAAGAGGTTGCTTTTTTGGTAACGCTCTGTTTATTCGAGAAGAAAATGTCATGATTATTAAGTCATATTTTTAGATATCAGATCGTTTTAAGAAAGTGAAAAAAAAAGGGAATCACATGCACCCGCTGGAAGTATGTGGCGGGAGATGATGTCAGATCATTTTAAAGAAAGTGAAAAAAAAAAAGCAATCACATGCTGCCGGTGGAAGCATGTAGCAGAAGAAGAGATTGAACACGCCGATTTTGTGCGTGCCATCGATAGCTTCAAATCCGTTAAAATATTTCAGTCGTGAGAAGCAAAACTGATGTCAAAACTTATCTGCATGGACGCCGAACCGTTCACGCAAATGAAAAGACGAAATGATAAACTTTGCTAAGAATATCATCACCACTCTGAATAAAACAATAAGCTGAGAGGAAGAAAAGAGCGCAATGTAGCGGAAATAGTACCCTCACCATGTACGCTGCAGAGTTGTCTAGAACACCGATACGTCTTATAAGCGCTTAGCTTGTCTCGTAATAAAATCGTACACGAACATTCTAGTTTTCTCAAAAGATCCAACAATGTCGTCTCCTCAACCACATTACTCAACATATATATACCAGCGCAAACCAGCAAGACACACGACGAAGAACGAGGACACAAGCCCTGACTTCCAACTGACGTTTAACGGGTGAAAAATGTGCTTAAATACTGATTACAAACAACAAAAAAGAAAAAAAAACTTTGTTTTTTCACCCATTAAAGGTCAGTTGGAAGTCAGCGCTTGTGTGTCCTCGTTCTTCGTCGTGTGTCTTGCTGGTTTGCGCTGTTATTTATATGTTATGGATGACCAACTAGCCCGCACTCTTACCCTACACATTACTTAGAAACCTCGAAAGCGGCTGTCATTCTTGCCCAATGGGAAGGGCGTAAATGTTAGGCAGTTGGCGTCGCTCAGCCGTACGGAACATCGAAAGTCTTTCGCAATTCGTTCGACGCTCACAGAATCGCTCGGGTGTGAGACGACGTAACATCACGTCTCCGGCGTTACGCCACCGATCGCAGGCCGCCGTTGCGATGTTCCCCTCTGGCTTCAGTTGAAAAGCAAGCCGCTTGCAACGGGAACAACACAGTGCAGTGATGTCAGTTAAATATCCATCAGAGTTAGCTGAAGTCACAATTAGAACTTTAACTGTATCAGTATGAGGTACCATCTAAAAGGGCACAAGGTGTAGTACAACCATGGTGTGCCGCGACCGCAAAATATTTAGCTGTACTGTGAACACTGTTTTTCAGGACGAACTTTATAATTAAACGGGCCAATTTATTCATTAAACACTTAAATAGAGATGTATATGTCTTAACCGAACGGTTAATCATGCTTCTAGTGCGACAATACTACTTCACGAGGTCAAACCGGCTCACCGAGTTAGTGTGAAGCTTGACCTTAAAGCTGACCTTGACCAGACCATCATCGCTAGCGCTACCTGCGCATCTGCCGAACAGATCTTGGCATCACTAGAGGCGCTGCTAGCGGTAAGTCACTGCTCTTCTAAAACATGAGGCGACGGCGTCTTGCAAGAGATCAATCAACTTCTCCCCACACTTTGCCAAAGCCGATTTCGCCTATTAATTTCCCTGCATAGTGCATTCACTCGGTTCTACGATAAAGAGGGCCGTTAAAGAAAGCAGTGAAGGTGATAGCCTCGATCAGGCAACTAATATAGCGAAAATAAAAACGAACACACTAAGCTGTACAGCGCTGACCTTAACAGCTGATTTCCATCTGCCCCATTACTGAAAATAGTGAGAGATTTCTGATCGATACGGGCACTGTTCTAAGTTATGAGAGATTGATATCGGAGGTGTAGTGTTTTTATTTATTTCTGGTTTGTCTCAAGCAAGCGCTCCACTAAAACGTCGCTTTCGGTTTTTTGTTTTTTTAGTCATCCGCGGCACGTATACGATGCACATTCGGCATAAACGACCGCATAAACCATAAAGAGTCACGTATTTTGTAAGCAGGTTTGTTACCGTGTTTATATTGTTTATGATACACTGGAGAAACTTTAAGTGCACGCAGAGCGAGCAGTGCATGGTAGCAAAAGAACAAACAAACAATAACTACAATATTAGACCAGTGACAAGAATTAGACTACAGGAAGCCGGTTTGCGTTAGGTCTATAGTTTATTTTTCGCTTTATTTTACCCGTTTGAATAACAACTAGGTGTTTTCCCACCTTTACGTATATCTCGTTTTACGTCACTAAAGAGGTTTGACTGCTGCAGTTTGCGTTGGGATGGCAGGTGCCATTATCAACTCGCTATAAAAAGTGAACTCCATTAAACAAAAATTGAGAGAAATGTTAAAGGCCTGAAATCGTCATGAAGGCTTAAACGTGCTCCGCATTGCTATGGCGAGTTACGTTTGTTTATGCTTGGCTCAGACCAGTGCAGAGGCTAGCTCGTCAGCAGCATTTTATAATGACTGATTTCCCCGTCAGCCACTTTGCAGTTGATGCCATTCCAGTCCTCCGTGACACTTAGATGGTCGTTATGCTCTCATACGCAGACTGAGTCTTAATTAGAAGAACTATGGCTAAGTTTGTATTATCCCTGATTTCTTTGATGACTTCTGCAGTTTCGCTGAGCTGGTAGTTTTCATGCATTTAGTTAGGTTATTTCAGACATGCACTTGTGATCAACTCTGATTGGAAGGGAAGAGTCAGAAGTCTTTGTATTGCGGTTGACGTGTTTTGCTGGTGATGATTATGATGACGAGTTAGATGCATTACAGTTAAGAGTGGGCACATATATGCGCCACCTGTGTCCAAAAATAGCAAGCATTTTCATGTTGACATGCTCACAAAGGCTTTAAAGAGGGAAGCTTGGTAGATAGTATTGTTTCAGATGGTCGCCAGGACGCCGGTGGAGTGAAAATAAAAAGTGTCACAGAGTGTTTCCTCAAAGAAAATTAGGGACAGAGGAGAAAAGCGAAGGACTAAAAGAAGAAACGATAAACACGTAGTTGAATTAGAGAGAGAGAGAGAAAGAGAAAGGTCAGCCCCAAATGAAACACGTTGGAAAGCGAGACTTCAGGCCTTATTGTATTTCGCCTTCCGGCTAATTACGTGCCCGTAAAGTAGAAGCTGAAGCTGCCGCTCGTCCAACCAAAACCGAGGACGCCATAAGTTGCTGCACGCGCACCCCTCCGGACTGCATTTCGCGGAGAGAAAGAGAGAGAAAGAAACTTTTAATTTTCAGCTCATGTCCGAACAGTCCTGCGCCTTTCTTCGCAATTCGAATTAGGCAGCCACTAGGTAATTTGACTTTTATATACTCTTGTGGCTTTTAATACGTGTTGAAAGCTTGTAGAAAAAACTATGCAGCCATTACAGCAACACTATTCCGTACGTTGGGGATTTACCGCTGTCGCAAGCATACTTTCGAGTGCCTACGTTTAAGTGCTATATCCATAGATAGCCCGGTGAGAGGTCTCCTTTTTTTTTTTTAATTTTATGAACAGCTGGCATTCGCGCTCTAACCTTTCAAGCTTATAAAATTTTTGTGTAATGCAGGGGCTTCCCCATTCTTGATCCATAGAACTTAATTTCCCTTTAAATCATCGAAAATGAAGGTCTGAAGAACACAAAGTTACCTTTCACAAGGAACGACTTACTGCCCGAATAGCTACATGCGCATATATTGGTAAAAATACATGCCTCATACTCCATTATTCATACGTCCCTTGGTTATACAAGTTTCAGTAAACCTAAACGTGCTAGACATTAACGACCTGCCTTCCGCAGTAATATCTACCATCCGCGTTTTCGCGGATCACTGCGTACTCCACCGCCTATATAACTAACGCCGACAATGCTTCTGTCCTCCAGAATGTCCTGGATAGCACACAGCAGTGGCGCACTACGTGGCTGTACTGTCTCGGAATCCTACAAACACTGCACTAATTTCTTTTCACTGCCACAAACGTTATATTCCGCCTACTAATAAAATTAACCATACTACCCTTATTTCCACTAACTCTTTTAAGTATCTTGGTATCAACCTCACAAGTGATTTATGATTGTCTTACCACGTTAGCCACATAATAAATTCATCTAATCGAATAATTTGATACTTCCGTCGTAACCTGAGCATGTCGCCTTCTTTAAAATTACTTACATATATAACGACCTAAACTTGAATACGCTAGCGAAATCTTTGACCCCCACCTGTCTAACCTTATTTCAGCTCTCGAATCGGTTCAGAACCGTGCTACTCGCTTAATTCTTTCAAACTACTCGCAAAACTAGTCGCAATACTCGCAATAAGTTTACCTCCTCTTCCTATCCTAGACCTTCTAGAACGTACAGTTATTCGTTGTAAAAAGAATGAGAAAACGGTTATTTGGCCGAACTTTTACGGCAAGTTTCATTCCTATTCGTGTTCTACGGTGCTCACATCGCACGCAGTCACGCAAATATACTGACCCGCCATATAATACCGATTTAATACGAATTAAAAAATGTATGCGTTATTCAACCTTGGCTAGAGCTGGCCGACAAAGATAGGCTGCTATCCGTGTTGTTAACTCCAAAAAAAGCTCACGACCTTCTTCTTGCTTTATTGTGTTCTGTTCTCAGCAGGGTGTCGAACCGGCATTTTTTCGGGTTCGGTTCGGGTTCGGGTTCACGCTTTTAGGGTTCAGTTCCGGGTTCGGCTCCAGAGGGCCACTTCGTTCCGGTTCGAACCGGTTCGAACTGTCCCGAACCGGTTCGAACCGGTTCAAACGGGTTCAGGACAAAAAAAAATTGAACGCAGATGAGTTTGTCAACCCTGCTATGCGTTTTCATTTTTCCGGCACATCGGTATACAAAATAAAAAATGCAAATATTTGTTTACGAGAACATAAAACTGGGCTAGCTGGTAAGAGTTCATGCTTAAGCAGCACAATAAACAGGACAAAGGAAGACTGGAGACGACACAGACGCTGACTAACAACTGGTTGTTACATTCTAGGAAAAGTGTATGAAGGCGAAGGACACAGAGAACAATGCAAAAAACAGAAGAACAAATATTAAAACAAAAAAACCATACAGCGCATGCCCAGCATAGTCGAGTCATGACATCTTTTTCAACGAAATACAAAGACTATATTCCATAGTAGACAGCAATTCCCTATCTTCTGGACCTCACACAGTTGCCAAGAAAGCCTGACTCCTCTACAAATTGACGGATGGTGAAGCAACACGCTCATCTGCTTCCTTCCTGATCATAAAGGCCTCCACCATCTCCCTACAAATTCGATCTGGGTGAATAAGCAGGAGACTTGTCTTTCTAAATGGGTAAGCAATGAGGATTTGTTCTAACATCAGAGATGGGTGAAAAAGTAGCGGTGTCGTACAACTTGGCTTTGCATTGCAGCGAGTGCAACGATTGCTTACCCCGTAGATAAGACAAGTGTCGTGTTAATAACCCTGTTTGCATAAGTAGGGAGTTGATCGAGGCCTACATGACCAGGAAGGAAGCTGATGAGTGTGTTGCTTCGCCATCTATCAATTTGGTAGATAAGGAGTAAGGCTTTCTTGGCGACCGTGTGAGATCCAGGATATAGCTGATTGCTGTCTATTATGGAAGATAGTCTTCGAATTTCGTTGAAAAAGACGTCATGACTCGACTGTGATGTGCATGCGCAGTATGGTTTTTAAGTTTTAACCTTTGTTCTTCTGTTTTTTGGTTGTTCCTTGAGTCCTGCGCCTTTATATACTTTTCCCAAAATAAAATAACCAGCTGTTAGTCAGCGCTCGTGTCGTCTCCCGTCTTCCTTTTGTCGTGTTTACTGCGTTAATTAAGCATGAAAGATTGTTTAATGCGATGTTCTCACTTTACCCATTTTACTTATTCTCCGCAGCAAAGACGAATTTACGGCCAGAGCCACAAAATGAAATGAACTCGAAATTGATGACAATCGGCTATGTATACGGTACAATCTACCTTATGAGGTGTAAGCCGAAAAGCCGGTGGATTTTCAATCTACAAGACCCTCCTGCATGAGCAATTTGGGAGACCCCGTTGCGCGATTAATAGGTCTCTTTTGAAGCTTGAGTCAGTTGGGACTTTCTCGTACGCCGTGTAATTACGGGGCCCCAAGATTGCCGCCGCACGGGTCCTCTACGTTCCCGCGCACTACTGAGAAAAGAAACTGCCATGTATCGGTACCTACATACAGACGGACACCTTTCCGTCACCCCGAAACCGACTTGCCAGTCCCCCCTCCTTTACTAAATGGTAAGAAAATGTGCGAGAATCCCTCCACCGCCCATCTGCCGCCCAACGAGAACCTCGTGGGAGCACAGGCTCTCGCTAACTTGCAGAATTTACCAAACATATTTTATTTAAATCACCTATTCGACATCACCTTTGTGACTCACGTTATATATCCCGAACCCCTATAGCTCAGTATCTTCAAAAACACAGCTAATCGTGGCTTCTCACTATAGTACAGTAAGAAATTACGACATTGACTTATTATGATGACATCAGCCTCCTTCCTCTCTTCTGACAAAAATAGTATAATAAAAAATGCACGCTTGGATGGGTGGAGAACGCTTCGTTTTTGCACGGACACAAAATGTCAACAGCCCCGCCGCGGTGCCTCAGTGGTTACGGCACTCGGCTCCTGACCCGAAAGACGTGGGTTCAATCCCGGCCGCGGCGGACGAATTTCGATGAAGGCGAAATTCTAGAGGCTTGTGTACTGTGCGGTGTCAGTGCACGTTAAAGAACCCCAGGTGGTCGAAATTCCCGCAGCCCTTCACTACGGCGTCTCTCATAGCCTGAGTCGCTTTTGGACGTTAAAATCCAATAAACCAAACCAAACCAAACCAAACCAAAGAAATTGGCAACATGTTTGTTGCGACGTTGAGCTGCAGCATTCTTGCAAGTGCAGCATTGTGCGAGGAAGGAGATATACTTGCCCTACATTGAATGTTCGAGACTTTTCCTGGGGCGCTATCAAAGGGAACCTTTGCGTCAACAGAATTTTTTGCGCCCTTGATAGAGTGATAGAGTGGTTAATCTGGCGTGCACCATTTGTCCACCAACTTGTTTCAGGCATATATCTTCAAAACTACAAACAACCCCTTTCTGGCAGCTATGCTTTCTGGGCGTGATCACTAACGCATGCCAGCGAGCGCATATATTTCCGCATTGCCCTTTTGATTATCGGGTATTTAATTTTTTTTCTTATTAGTGCATATCCACCGTTGCCAAGAACCCGCCTTTCGTTGCTTATTTCCGTCGCTGCAAACAAGAATATGCGGATTCCAAAAAAAAAAAAAGCTGCACCAATTTATACATCCTTCTTTTGGTAATACTAGTAGTAATATCGCAGGTTTAACGTGTCGAGTAGACATTGAGGCTATAGGATAGACGGTGTAGTGGAGGGCTCCAAATTAACGGAGATCAGCTGGGGATTTTCGGCGTGCGACAGAGCACGCTGGTTTTTGTATTTTTGGAATCAGCAGCCGAGCTCCACAGCCATTGAGCCATTTTTTTTCTTTGTTGCCCTACATCGTGAGGGGTTTTATTTAGAACCTGCTGTCTGAGACAATGAGCGCCTACAGAAGTATATGTTGCACTAACCACTGCGGTGGCTCAGTGGTTACGGCGCTCGGTTACTTATTCGGTGTATCCGGGTTCGAACCCGGCCCCGGGGGACACGTTTCGACGGAGGCGAAGCGCAAAAGGCACCGTATGCTGCGCGATGTCAGTGCACGTTAAAGGGCAACTGCGCCACTTTTTGAGAATATCGAGATACTCAAGGATTCAAATCTATGTAGGCTGTAGGTAAAACATGCTGTTTTTTTGCACTACCATTTAAAATAGTGACGTAATCGACGATTAAATTTTGCACTTCTCAAAGCAATGGAGGAGCGCGGGGAAATTCAATGTGACGTCACGGAAGGTATGATTTCGAATTATCGCTGCCGTCAGCACGCCCTGCCGTGCCTCGTTGGACGCGGCCAAACAACGTTCGGCGGGCTTTGCCTTCGGTGGCGTTGGTTTTAAGCATGAAATGCTTTTAGCTCCCGTTGTCGGCAGTGTGGTGACGTCACGCCGAGACCGTGATCCACTCATCCGGGCACTGTACGAGACTTACCGAGATTTAACGAGACTCTCTAAGCCCTCCTACGCGACCGGCATGCAAGCGCCGGTTGGTCTCCAAACGAGTCACAAAAAATAACTGCTGCCAGTGCCTTCTCAATGTTTATCAAGATATCAGTCGAGCTGTCGTTTGATAATGCACGAAATTATAATTTTCGATTTCTAATAACGCGTGCAAAAAGCACATACATGCCACAATATTCAAGCATGAAATGCTTTACGGTGCGGTTCGGGTGTCCACCGCGATGACAGAGAATTACTGCTCCATTTCCTCTCCTCAAAAAACGTTGCGTTCAAAGGGCAAGGCATCGCGCCGAATGGGTGGTGGCGTTCCTACCTTCCTGTAAGGTGCGGCTCGGGTGTCCACCGAGATGGCAGAGAATTACCGCGTAATTTCCTTTCCTCAAAAGGCGTCGCGTTCAAAGGACGAGGCATCACGCCGAACGGATGGTGGCGTTCCGCGGACTGCCTGGCAGCGCTACAACACGCTGTCGCGTTCCACTCCTAAAGGCGAAGCTTAAGCGTCATTAATTATTAGTATTTAGTCATTAATCAGTCATTACACACTAATCAGTAATTTGTCATTACTTCGTCATGAATTATGTGTGACGTAATCCAGTGGTAACATCACCAGTGTCACATACGCAAAGTGGTGCTGAAAACGCTTTCGCCTCTACGCATTTCGGACAGTTTCGAACGCGCTGCATATACATTCTTGTCAGGCCTGCGTCTCGTCGTGTCCGCGTACGCTTCGCATTATGCCCGTAAACATTTCATGCTTACTCTACTCTCGGTTACGGGAGAGGCAGAGTTTTTTTTTTTTCCCTTCAAAGCAGGCGTTTATGCGTTGGAAATGTACCGATACCTTCGATGACGTCATCATGTGTCCCCCACTTAGCGTTGTACGCTGCGGAGAAGCTTGAAGGCCGTCCCAATTTTAATTGGTGATTACGTCAGCGTTTCAAATGCTAGGCCAAAAGGACTTCGCATACTTTACCAGGAAATTTCACACATTCGACCCTTTTTAGCTCGTCGATTTCTAAAACCTATGCACTTGCTCTATATTAAGGATCCCCAGCTGGTAGAAATTATTCCGGAGGCCTCCCCTACTGCACCTGTTTTTCTTTTTTCTTTAACTCCCACCTTCCTCCCTCTCTTACGGCACGGTTGAGGTGTCCATCAAGAAATGAGACAGGTACTGCGCCATTTCCTTTCCTCAAAAACCACCATCACAACGTTGTTGGATCCTCGCGCTAATATTTCATCTATTTGTGAGAAATGACGCAAATAAAAGGAAGGCATTCTCAATCGGTGCTTAAATGATTATAGACACCCAGTTTTATTGCGTGTTTTCTCCTTTCAAATGACGCCATAGATATCAGAACACATGGATCACCGTGTGGTATTCGCCTACTGCCACTAAATAATTTAGAAACTATTTTTTTTTCTATGCTGTCCCCGTTTCATCAACGGAATGATGGCTGTGGTGTGAAGAAAGCTAAGAAAGGCTGTGATACGAAGGCTGTGAAGAAAGGCTGTGATACGAAGAAAGCTAAAAACTGCCCCAGCACACATGAAAAAATTGGCTTACGAAACTTGTGTGCGGTCTTCACTTGAATATGATTCAGTTGTGTGGGAGCCGTACACGAAAAAGGACATAATGGTCCTTGAAAAAGTCAATAGGAAAGCGGTTAGGTTTATATACGGAAAATACAAAAGGGGAGACTCTCCCTCGCAGTTAATGATGTCAAATAACATTCCTACACTAGAAATCCGCCGAAAGATTAGTGATTGGTATTCTTGTTTAATAGTTTAACAGGCAAAAATAAACTGAAGCTTCCAGAGTGCATTAAGCGTCCATTAGTGAGAAGGACTCGGAACGTTCATGAACATTCACTTACTCCCCTTTTCACCAAAACTAACAGTTCTAAATACAATTTTTTCCCTAGAACAGTGCAAGATTGGAATTCGGTACCGGAATCTGTTTTTTCCTCGGAAAAATTTTCTGATGCGCTAAATCGTCTGCTTACCTGCTAATATTGCTTATATGTATGTTTTGTATCCGTGTGCTGCTAATATTGTATAAGTTTATTCTTTTGGTATCCGTGCGCTGCTAACATTGTATAAGTTTATTCTTTTGGTTTTATTCTTTTGGTTTTATTCTTTTGGTATCCGTGTGCTGCTAATATTGAATAATTTTATTCTTTTGGTTATGTAACAATGTAAGTTCACTCCTGCTTGGGCCAAGCAGTGGCCTGCAGTATTCTGAAATAAATAAATAAATAAATCAACATTAGGTCACGTGAGGAACGGGAAAACTAATACAAACGCTGATGCGTTGTTTTGACTCACTCTAGCACTTAAATCAGCTGACTTCAAGACCTATAATCACAACGAACGACGTATCAGCAGTTGTATTGCCATTTTATTGCACCTCACGCGACCTAATTTCCTCTACACGTCACAGCCATCGTTATGTTGGTGAAACCGAAACAGGGTCATGAAGAAATTCAAATATGAATTATTTATTATGTGTTGGTGAAATACCACGGGTTACTCCGTGTACACCAATGTCTAACGCATCGTTTGAAAGAAGAAAGCACGCAAGCAAAAATTTGGTGTCTATAGTCCTTCATTGAGTTAGAGCAGTGCTAACAATTTGATTAAAAATTTACGCAAATATGTAAAAGGGGAGGAATAATAGCTCAAGATTTCACATAAACCTGAAGTACAAAGAATTGGCGGTAGTGCATTACAAATTCGTCAATTAGGCATCTTCCCAGGCCCCAGACTTCCTGTAAGTTTGCTGTCGCACATAATGGGTACCATTATCGCACTTCCCAGGGCAGACAGCTACAGGTGGTTAAATCTATGCGTTGGATCATCTCATTTTGTCCGGAAACAAGAAGTATGCCGAGATGCAAAAAAATGGGGCTGAACCGGGTACCGAACCGGTTCGGAACGGTTCCTTTGAATCGTTCCGGTTCGGGTTCAGTTCCAAGATGGCGAAAAAAATATGGGTTCGGTTCGGTTCCGGTTCCGGGCGAAAATTCGGGTTCGGTTCCGGTTTAGGGTTCGGGTTCGGTTCCGGTTCGACACCCTGGTTCTCAGCCGTCTTTGTATACGCGGTCGAGGAAAATTGTGCTTTCGAGAACTTTCTAGAGAAGGAGAACAGAAGAACTAGAAACAGAATGAAAGAAACAGCCGGTGTTGCTTCTGCTTCCTCTGCACGTGTTTCAGAAAGAAGCGCGCCGTTGTGGACGCTCCCGCCATCTTTTACCGAAAACAGGCAACTACGGAATGTCGACATCCGAGCTTTAGTTATTTATCTGCTTTTATTCTCTTCACAGAGGGATCATTTTTGTCACTGTGATACTCCTTATGAATTCTTTGTTTTTGTGCCTCTCTTCTAGTGCCACCAATGTCTCGCTTTTGTTATTTTTCTTGACTATAATTGTGCTGAATACAGTTGCCCGCTAAAACGTGCTATTACCAGAAGTTAGTTTGTCTGACTTCTTCTGCATTCCTGAAAACTACCGACCAAGCGTGCTACAATAACAATGCAGCCCTGACAACGGACCTTCCCAGGAAACGCTGTTCTTTCAACCGTCACCTGCGTTTAAAAGGCGTTTTTCTTCGTTTTCCCCGTCTATACGCCTCTCAGCGCGGCGTGCTGACGTCGTTCTCGCTCGTACAGTTAACCTGTTCCGCGAAACGCAACTTTTATTCTTTCACTATCCTCACGCTATTCATTTCTTTTCACCAGGTCGGAGTGGTTTTCCGCAGAGGCTTCCCCACGAAGGGCTGCCTAGTCGCGGCTTCGCCCAGTCTTGACGCAATTTGCTGCGCCGCGATGTCGCTGCATTGTGCGGTTTGAGAATGAGAAATGTTGGGGGAGGGAAGAAAAAATATCGTTTAGGTAGAACGCAGCTTGCCAGACTCGTTTTCTTCCCCCGAATCAGCAAAAAAGAAAAAAAAAGAAGAGTAGGAA
Organism: Amblyomma mixtum; assembly: GCF_055824585.1. NCBI lineage: Eukaryota > Metazoa > Arthropoda > Arachnida > Ixodida > Ixodidae > Amblyomma > Amblyomma mixtum. The sequence continues at coordinate 109,901,666 of NC_143016.1, forward strand.
GAAAGACCATCATTCGCAAAGGCCTTGCTTGCTATACGATGGTAATCTTCCCGCTTTTCGTCCACGCTTTTGCCACTTCTAGCTGTTACGTAAACTGACGGGCAGCTAACACGCAGCGGTTGGCGCTGGTGAGGAGCAATGAATGTCTTTAAAAATAACAAAAAGTTACCCCAGAAGGAAAACAGGCATTATGCTGACTCTGGTCGCCATGAACAGACGTTGGCAGATAAAGGAAATACGGCGAGACCACCGTTCAATAATTAATTTTGGTGTCGTAGGTACCTGTAATACATATATGCGATACCAATTCCTGCATTCACTGCCAGTGCCTGTCATGAATTCACGCACCAACGTACCTTATTAACACGGCTGCTAATTTTCGCATTCGAGCGGTGGCTGATATGCGAGTTGATGCATTGATCATTTTAATGATGATGATTATGATGAATTTTTATCGCGTAAAGGTGTCTGCGGCCAAAGAGAAACAACCATGGCACAGGGTTTTTTCTTTTCTTCAAGGTGGGGTCGAAGAACCATTTTCCAAGCATTTCACCCTAAAGAAGCCGAGCACCAGGCAGGGCAGAGCTTGTACCAATTGTTGCACTAGTGAATTCCCGGCGGTACTGGAGCGAAGTTTTCAGTGAACAAGGCTTCCGTATGGAAGCCGAAACGTCTACATTTTTTTACCTAAATCTTTGGTCGGCGTCTTCATTTTTTGGTACTAATAAGGAAAATATGTTATTGAAAGAGTGACTTCCGTATGAACGTCTTCATATGTTTACGAATTTATGCTATAAATCATTCCATGTTAAACGTAGTATATTGTAGCTCGCTGCAATGGCTCAGTGGTTTTGTCGTTCAGTTGCTCTCCTTCCGCCTTTACAAATTCCCTTCCCGCCCAGAAGCGTGCCAGTGATTTTTAGACGCCGGCTAAATTCTCTATTTTTGCATTAAATGGATTCTCTCTGTCTCATTCAGTTGCGGATCCCAAGGCCGCAGGATCAAATCCCGATGGCAGCGTTTTTACTTAGCCGAAGTATAGAAAGCCGGGTGATGTGTGCGGCCAGCGCGTGTTATAGAAGCCCTGGTAGTAGTCGAAAATCTACTGAAGCCCTTAACTATGGCGTCACTCATAGCCTATCTATCGCTTCAGGGCGTTTAACACCCCATGCCACATACCAGCACATACTATTGTTTCTCTACCTTCATATGCAGCCTGAGTTGCAGTTCATAGTTGTTAGTGTAGTAAAGCTCCTAGACTTTGTTTTTGCCAATGAAAACTTTTTTTAACACAGCTCTCCAATCTTACAGCAAAGCTTCTTGAAGCGATAAAAAGAGCTCGAGTCATCTAAAGGTTGGTGTTTCCATGCGACCGCACAAAAATGTTTCAAGATTATTTTTTGTTTTGCCAAAACCCCACTTAAATATGGGATTGTAGTTATGCGCATGTCTTCAGGCTATCCAGTGTAGGCAGCACTGACTCGAGCCAGCATCACTTTTATCACCTCTCATTATATTGACGTGATAGTTTCAAGCTGAAAATGCAGACGATAGCGAAGTTTTCAATGCTACAGGAAAACAACCTATGCCTTATGCGCGGAATTTTTAGCCACTTGCTACATTTACATGAACTCGAAAGCAGTCGAGTTCATCCCATTTATCGAGGGAAATCGAAAAACATCGAGGTTGAGAGTAGAGGATTAGCCACGGTTTTCCCTTTCAAAAGTCGCTCTGTCTCCCGAATAAATAAATTCGACCCGCGATCTGCCTAGTTCGCGTAAGTGCAGAATGTGATGTATACGAGGGGCATGACGGCTTGTCGACTACGCGCATTATGTATACAGGTAGGCCACCTGTACGCCCCTTGATAGTTAGCTGAAGGAAGCGTTCTTGGAATATCGGTGCCACCGCCCGCAAAAGTTTATGGGGCGCATATGGTAGGGAACAATTTACCGTAGCGGTGACTCGTGCATATAGCCGTTTGGCAATGATAGTCGTTTGGCAATGGTAGAGCATGACCCCCCCCCCTCCCCCTCCCCTCTTTGAAGTCATTTCAGGCTACTTGCTTTCATAAGTTCGACGAAATAATTCTTTTTTTTTTCGCGCAACTCATAGTCAGCAAATTCCGGTTTTCGCATAGTGTTATTCCAAGGAATAACATTATATGCGTACCTCTCAAACCGCACTATGAAAATTCGTTTCTTCTCCTCTCTTAATCCCTCCTCTCAGGGCGTGGTTCTGGTCCCCACTCAGTACGATGCACAGTTACCGCACCTTTCCTCTCTATAACCTCCTTCGTTCGTTTTCCTGCTACAATACGAGATTCGGTTTCTGTTCTCACATTAACCTGACAGAACCGAATCTGGCCACAATAGCTGTCGCACCTGCGCGTTCTCATGTTGCTCGCATCGCATGCAATACATTCTATGTGAAAGCTCTGAAGGCGTTGTAATAGTTAACAAGCAATCGCTTTCGTTATTGTTGGGCCGTTGATAAACGATGCACACTTACGAGAGTGACTGACCACACAGAGAAGAAATCAAAGACTGACATTACCGAGCATAACTAGTAGGTGGAGCCCATGTTATATATCTCTTCTTTCTTTATGCGCTGTTGCTTGACAAACGAGTGAGAGGACAACGTACGCTACCCGATGCGGCTATTTTTAGAAAGGTTGAGAATGCATTGGCTGGTTCCCATGGTTCGTTGTCGTCCTTCCCTCCGTCTTTCTTTCTTAGACGCTGCGCCAAGTTTCATACCAACGGAGCGGTGCGTTTGGCAAGCTGGCGTACGCGCACACACAGGGCAATTGATGACCGCTTTCTCCGTTTCTTTCTTTTTCTTCTCCGACGCGGTCACACTGTCTCCCAGCTCTTTTGGCGTAAGGAAAGAACGAACGAAAAAGAATAACACAGACGAGGGGAAAAATGAACGCAGGAGTCAACCGAGACGACCTTCGGGAAGGCTTTTGTTTGTGTTTACCGGAAGCTGGCACGCATATATGCGGAGAGCAACATCTCGCGTAGAGTCTCCTGCCTCGACACCAAAGGGGGAGCACTTCTCTCATACAGGAGTCACGGCTTTTGGAAGGGGCGAGGCCTTAGCAAAAGGGTTTCCCATTCAGCCTGGAACTTTTTTTTTCCCGGGGATTTTCCCACGAGAAGCGCTTTGGTCGTATCGATTGTAAAAATTTGTCTACGACGAGCCGCTTTACGCCTTGTACGATGTGGTTAGACAATTCTATTGAGACGCTGACAGATGAAGTTGTAAACAGTACCCCTAAGCCCGTCACCGCACCAATATTTATTTTCGGTAGAGCTTAGTGTCCTCTCCACCAACGCGTATACTTTCGCGGCGCGTTAGTGTCAACATGTCAAAACGTTTATTCCTTTCGAGTAAGCACACGTTTTTCTTAAGTTAAGCTATAGTTTAATTCACTGGGATAAGAACATTAAGAGCTGGTTATGGTGACTGTTCAGTGGCGACTTGTTAGTTTTGCTTTCGACCCAATCTCACTCCCAGACGTTGCAGGTTAATAATTCACTTTTACGTCGGAAAGATTATTCAACCTCTCTTAAAAGTTTATGGAAGGTGACCCTGCCGAGAAATGTGGTTTCTTTGCATCGAGGGCGTATTGCTAGAATTTAATTGTCCTTAGCGTAATTCAAAAAATCTGAATTAAGCCGCGTATATCTATTCCACGATGCATGAAAAGCCGGTGATGAAATTAATTTTTTTTCCCTAGTGCTGCTTCTCCTAATATTTTGTGAGGGACATTGTGAGTGAAGGACGTTGCGAGGGAAGCTTTCCTGGAGGGCTTTTTTTTGTGTATTTTGACCACGCATGGTTGTCAGGCGCGTCCCCAAATGTTAGCACCGAGTCGTGTTTGCTTTTCTCATCCACCGAAAAGTTCGCAGGTTCTCGATCTATCCCGCGAACTCGAGCTTAGGAGCCGAACGAGCCACCGAACCATCCTGCATTTTCACGTTCAATTTGAATAATTTCCAGAAAGTACTCAAGAAGCTTTTGTCTTAATCGACGCGCCGCAGATTTTTGTACACCTGATTCTCGTAGCACATATTCGCCAGTTTCGTTTGGCCGCTTACTCTGAAAACAACATTCCACTCAGCTTTCGTGGGCCGTTTGTTGTTCCACTTAAATCGGATCAGAAGCACTTCTGCATTGTTACTTTTAGCGACTTTCCATCTTTCGTGTCTTCTGCCGTCTGTTGACTGCTCACTGCTGCATCACAGAAAATAAAATGCATCTATCGGCCGCTTTTCATTCACGTTCGGTAGAATATGAAAGGGGTTTCGTTAGTTTATTAAAAAAAAATGAACAGATGAAGACGCAGCCCGTTGTCATATTACTGGGCAGCTATTGTGTGTGTTGTTCATTTGCGGACGTCATACTCCAGAGTCTTGCAGCGTATCGGCAGTACTTAGAGAAAGAAAAAAAAACAAGCAAAAACATCAGGGGCAATACAATTGCCAGGTCAACAAAGGTTGTTTTGGGGCCCACTTAGAGAAGAAAATTGTGTCAGGGCAAGAGAACGTCAAACCCTCGTATGCGTTCTCCTTTGGATGGTCATATTGTAAGATGAGTGTAAACACAAACGCTGGGAAGGCGAGGTCACAGATTTCCACGGGCAGAGAATGCTAGTGGTTGTCCGTGTCCGCATCTTCTTCCTTGGGGTTATGTTGTTTACGCTCATCTCGCAATAAGGATAGGCACCGACTAGCTCAACATCGCACCTTGTGAAACGAGGTCACCACATTCGCATTCTTGAACAGAGGCAGTGGGCAGTCGAGAATAACCACGGCCACAAACAAGTACACAATGCAACAACTACGGTTTCCCTTTGGATTAGGTTGCTTATGCGAGATATTCTAAGAGCTATAGAGGCCGATAAGCAGGGCCTTACGAGCCACCATTGTTTCAAATAGGCGCGACGAAAATAGCCTTCCCTCTTCATAAAAATAAAATAAGAAAGAATTCCAGGAAAAAGCGTAATCAAAAGGGGAGAGATCAAGAACTGGCTTCGCTTATGGTTTATAGTGTTTTAACGTCCCAAAGCGACTTAGGCTATGAAGGACGCCGTAGTTGAGGGCTCCGGAAATTTCTACCACCTGGGGTTCTTTAACGTGCACTGACATCGCACAGTACACGGGCCTCTAGAATTTCGCCACCATAGAAATTCCACCGCCGCGACTGAGATCGAACCCTCGTCTTTCGGGTCAGCCGCCGAGAGCTGGTTACAACGATTAATGGCGGCTGCTAGCAGGCTGAATTATCTCATCGTGGCTTCAAGCGACCTGAATTGGAAGCAGGATGATGCGTGCACGAGAAGTAACGCAGCAAAAAAAAAAAGAAGAAAATATATGCATAACGGTAAATATGGCGATGTGTGCGTGTGCGTGCGTGTGCGAAATGGAATGGAAACGATAGGGACGCCAAGAAGTCCTCCCTCCTTGCAGTTGTGCATACTAAATGATAACACAGCGTGTCTTTGTTCCTATTTTCGTTCACGGCAGCGCCCCTTCATAAGGGTGCCTGTCCTACTTTGCGCGATCCGCTGCACTAAGAGTCGCCGTTAGCCCAATAATGATTAACGACCACGTACAGCTATTACGAGCCCGGAAGCGACGCGGCAGTGGTAACCGGCAGGGCCGCTCGACCGTCGCCTAGCATGCGATGCCCGACCACGTGACCACGGAAGAGCATCCCCCAAAAAACGCACGAATTACACTGCTCCCTCCTTTCTGCTCACGCCTGCGGCGCCCCTCATGACAGGGCGGTCCCAACGCGCATCTTCATTCCCCTCGCACAAGGCTTAACGGCCGCTGGCGGAGATATTCAGGTGAGGGACAGTTACTGGCCTTTCACAGCGAGGCTTTTTTGTCATTAGTTCGTCTATTCTCCTACCTCTCTCGGATTCGCAGGCGAGAGCGGCGAAGGCAACAGCCGTCATCGCTGGAAGAGGAGGACCGGATGCACGACTCTGCGCGGGGGTCCTTGACCGTCCGGCCAAACGGTGGTCCGATGGCTCACGCCACGCGACCACGCCACATCGCGCCACTGCGTTCCAATGACCTTGGCGTCGGGGCGACCTTTGACCCCGCCGCGGAGACACGCGAACGTTGTCCCCGTTTTGCTTACGTCGTTGCGTCTGTCTCCCTCTCTCTCTAGGGCAGATTATCTATTATTAGCAAGCGAGTTATATCGTCTCATCGTCTGCTATATATCTCCTCATTACGAGAGGCCCGCTTTTAGAATGACGTAATTACTTGGTTTTTAGTACAAAACAAAAAAAAAGAGAAAACGCGAGTCACGTCCGCGAATGATCGCTTCGTAAGGATATTAATTAGTCTATTAGCTTATGAGCATGCATTCGAGAGGGTTTTGATCTAGACATACGAATCTGAATGCTCCGCAGAGCCAAGCGATGCAATTATTTATTCCTTGATCGCTAGCAATACTTACTGTCGTTGTTTGTTTACTCCAGCAGTTTTCTTGAGCCGACACAACTCTCTTTGTGAAGTCATTATAGCTTTTACCTTGCTCCAGAGATGACATCGATAATTTCGTTTTCTCGCAAAATCTCACCTATGGGAAGCATCTCTTATTCCATGTGAAAGTGATAATGCGATGGAGCAATAAACAGAAATACAAACAATAAGGCCATCATTTTACCGCAGTACATCTGTACAAAATTAATTATTTGAGCTATGCGAAAAATGAACCCCTTCCATGTGTTGCATGCTCAGAGAAAGGGGAAATCACTGCCACAAACTATAGATTTCTGAACGAAAATAAATCGAGAGCTTCGCCCAACTGGTGTCCATGTCTGGTTCTTGTAGTGTTATGCAAAATCGTCATTTATGTCAGACGTCCAGGTTCGCTGTGTATCGTATATATAGTTACAGAAGAAAGCGTCGTTTGCACCGAAGCAGTGGCTATTAAGACACGACTCTCGCGCTACGAGATTTGCCTCCTGCGACACATCAACTTGAGCCTTTAACTTTGCAGTACCCCCTTGCCCCCCACCCCTGTTTTTTTTTCTTCTATTTTTGCGAGGTGTGACTTCATACTGCAGTCATGAGTACCGAGCACGCCTAATTAAGACCACTGACGGAAAATCTGAACCCTTTAGCTGCGGCGCGTGTCCTTGCGGTGTCACCATGGCCTGTTTACACCTCAGCGTAAGCATGCAGGTGCACTAAAGAGGAATCTGAGATCGTCTTTTTGCCGCGGGAACTCGATCTACACGTTCCGAGCATTCTTAGGAAACTGCGAACTATTGTCCTATGCGGCCGATTTCCCTAATTTAAATCGGATTAAACATCCCGGCTCACGCCTTTTTTCGGACTCACCGTCGAAAGTAGGAGGAGACAACTAAAGCGTGGAGTGCCTTTCAGGCAGTCGCGTGGCGGCTTCTCTTTCACTTTTATTTTGTTTTGTTTTTATGATTCCGTGAATAAATAGATCCAGCCAGAGACAAAATAGGTGCGAATTAAACTTACGGAAATAAAAATACACGTGGGCTCTTTGCTTTCGCCGATCGCTACGTATCACTCTGACGATGGCAGAGCGGCGAGCCTGTACGGGACTGGCTGAAAGGCACTCCACGCGTTAGCTGACTCCTCCTATCGTCAGGGGTGAGTTCAAAAAAAAAAAAAAGGCGGCAGCCGGGACGTTTAATTCGATTTAAATTAGGGTTGACGGCCGCACAGGTAAAAAATTCGATGTTTCTAAAAATGCTCGGAACGTCTAAATCGAATTCAGATTCCTTTCTAGTGCACCTTTAACAGCTGCGTCCATGTAAAGCAACGCCGACTTCGACGCGATGCAGGGCGGCGCAATCGGGTGCCTTACTTTGCATCACCTAGGCATTGCAGTCCTGATGGGAAACGCGCAGTTAGGAAAGGTGTGCTAGACAGCTGACCGCCTTGTGTCTAGTGGCGATAGGCTTCTTCAGTCGCACGCACAATAATTGTTACAGTGAGGAGATAGTTGAAAATTTAAAAAAAAAATAAAAAGAGGCACTTAATGGACTGTAGCAGTTCTTGACAGACGCCGCTATGAGCCTAGCCACCGTCCATTCCATTTCCTTGTATCTTCTTTATTTTTCTGCCCACGTCTACTCCCCAGGCAAATTTATGTGCTTCTTTGCAAATTGAACGAAGGAAGAGAGAGAACGAAAGACAATGGGAATGTTTATGTTTATTGAAGCTCGTTAAGGTGCGGCATCGGGGAGACTTGGAGAAGGAATGTAGAGCCGTCTGAAGCCTCGAGCCTGAGGCGGTTCTCCAACTGCGCGCTTGTGGCGACGCAAGCAGTCCCGGGGCCCTGTTTCTCGAATGCACTCCGGGAAGGCGACAGCCATGCGCCACCCTCCGTGGTCAACCAACAATTCTGCTGGAAGGCCTCAGCGACCCAGGGACATCGGTAGGTGCAGAACTTTCTTCGGCATTCAACCTGCGCGACATGCGTTTTGGTGACGCAGTCTCATCAGTAACATATTGTAAGCTTGACTCAACATTATCTGAGCCGTAGTTTGGTTACACTAGAACGCCGTAGGACTGTTAGAGGCTCGTTCCTCGGCTCTGTTCTCAGGTCTGTCTTTTAACAGATTCATTAACAAGCTTAGATTGAGAATCAGTATTTTGAAGTGCTAGGTGATGTGCCTTGGATGTTTATTAGACGTAAGCAAAAATAGCCTTCCGTCTCTAACAAGAAAAGAAATGCGGCTCATTTGAGTCATCCGCTGGCTATCGTTAGAATCAATTGAACGACGCCAAATCAAGCTTCATGCAGCCGCATTCGCGGCATCTGCGTCGAAAGATCTTTTCTGGCCTTTAGGAACCCTTAACGACCGCGCGCTCTGATTCAGAAGCTGGCACTCGGCACTCTAGAGTGCTCTAACCACAAATTTAACCTAAAACGTTGTCTGCGTCGACGAAGTATACAGCTTCCTTTCTGCATTTCTAAACAGGTGCGCCGAGATAAGTTACATTCTACGTGACAATCATTTTAAATGACGCGCCACATTGAAGCTCTTACAAAGAATATGAATAAGTAGGCAAAAAATAATGGTTGCAGTCGCGCGCACGCCTAACAAGGACGCGGGTAAAACTTTAAATGGTCTCCTGCAGCCGCTGTGGTTGCGTAGGAAGCTCAGGAAATTCTGACTATTTCAAAATGGACTAAGATATCGGCTATGTTAAAAGATCCAGGGGAAAACTTAAATTGCAGCTGCGCGATAAAAAAAAAACAATGCACTTTAAGCGTTAAGTGTCTGGCTGACTGCACAATCGCGTCCTGTACCGCCTGCAATGAGATGGGATAATGCAGGAGAATGCATTGCCGTCCACAGAAATACAGTGTGCCATGATAAGCAGCAAAGACCAGGTGGAAGCACCGAACGGTAACCCTTTCCCTTCCGTTATATCCTTGATTCATTATTTTAAAGCACTGCTGGGGGATACAGCAAATGTAATAAGCTTCGGCCATGGGTCACGCGTTCCAATTAATACTGAGAGCAGCTGCACGCTTTCCATGTAGGAATTTACTATTGTAAGGAAAATTCGCCTTTAGCGAAATTTCTACGAGTATAAAAAAAATCTAAAATTATATCATTTTCGAGAGAAGGTTCAAGCTTCAAAGGGTCGTTAGCATATTGCATTATGCCAGCAAGCCTAATGCGGCTCTAGGCGAAGCACAATACTTCGATGGCACATACGGCACTGTCCCAAATACATTCTGCGTTTACTACTGCGTTTGCATTACGTTTACTGTCTATAAATATCGCTGTACGCGTATTGTCTAGTCATCGCAGTATCGGCCGCAGTTTCGAATCAGAGCATTCTAACCTCCAGGTATTGCATACTGTTACCGCTACTGTCGGGCGCAAAATTTTTTCGCGTGCATGCGCAGTTAGCGGAATAGTTTATGATACCGTTTAACGCTACAGCTACCGTTACAGCGCTGGCAACTGAATGTACATGAACGCTGAACACACACGCTTCCAGAGCCCGGCGGTAGTGGTATATGCGGTAACCGTATGCGGGAATAGTATGTGGCAATAGTATGCGGTAACAGTATGTCGTAATGGTATGCGATGGCGGTATAAGGTAACAGTATGCGGTAACAGCATATGGTAACAGTATATGCTAACGGTACATGGTAGCAGCATGTGGTAATGGTATGTGGTAAAAGTACACGATATCATACAATACAATGCAGTTTGTTCGCCACTTTTTCATACACATAAGTCTGTTGATCAGCCTAAGCACAAAGCGCTTGTTGGCTGACCTGGCAGTTGGCGGATACATCTTCAGTAAATTTGTTACCCAAAGCAGAGATCAGATAGCAGGATTCTGTCCTGCTCGTGAAAAATGAGAACAAAAGGGAAAAGGACAGTAATACATGATAAGTATCAGTATGAGGTAATGGTATGGGTAATAGTATGAGGTAATAATATGCGATAACAGTATTTGGCAATGCTTGGCATGCGGTAACGGTTTGCAGTAACACTATGTGATATGGTATAAGGTAATAGTATGAGGTAATGCTCTGCGGTAACGGTGCCCGATAGCGATATTCTGAAACAGGCAGTTGTTCAGAATGCTCACTTCCCTGTTAACGTTTTGTCGTTGGGAGGCACCAAATTTAAGTTATAGGGCAGAGATGACGGACCGTTTTTTTCGCGTTGCTCACACGCTTTGTAAACACATGGCAGCGTCACAAATCCTCGCGCCTCCGTTTCGACCAGTACCAACATCTTTATGTCACAGAGGCGGGCATCGGTGATGTTTCGCCACCTGCGGTGTACGTATGGAGAGTGAAACAGTATTTGACAAGAACCGCGCTGAACAGAAGTTGAAATTAAATGTATTATTCGGGATTTATGCAAAGAAATTATGAACGTATAACAAAGCCAAAAATATTTACCACGTGGAGATTGAGGTGCGCACCTAAACTAGACGCAATGTACGGAATTTTTTTTTGTTTTACAACGCTTTCAAGAAGTACTAATATATATGCCCTTGCTTAGCAGCGTTCGTTTTGAAAGTGCGATTCAGGCACTCAGTTAAGCTCGCCGAGTCTTCAGAGTTAAGCTGATAATCCGGCACAGGCAAAAATAATGGAATCATCGAACGGCGAACAAGCTTAGTCGCAAACTCTTAAGCCGACGAGCCTTGAAGGGAAGCAACTACATAAGCATTCCAAGTGCAAAGGATAAAAGAAAGGGAAAAGTGGCGGACGTTTACCGTTTGGTCGCGCCAAATTTGGCGATAGCTGAGGTGCTGTGAAATGCTGACGCCATTCAGAGTGTTCAGTAGATGTTAGTATAAAGATGTGGAGTCTTAATGCATCGAAATGCGCGCATGGTTAGCAACAGTCGCTCTTTCAAATAAGGCAGGTGGGGCATTGAAAGTGTTTGTGTAGTCCGCTGCAGTAAGCAATCAACGTGTTGTGAGGGTGAGGGTTGTGGGACTAAGCAAGTCGTTGGGATTTCTTGGTGCATTCGTGGGTGTTGCGACCCAAGTTGACCTTGCGGTTTAGTGATGCGATTGGCCAGGCTGTACGATATACGGATTTACGGGTGCAGGGCTGCCCGGACGACATCGACGACGATGACACGACCACGCACAAAACTACACCCATCCAACTTTCGCTTTAAAACGCAGAAACACCTCTACTGACGGGGCTCTGACGTTACACTAGCACGTACATGGAAGAAAGAGGTCGACCTAGCAGGCATTAAAACCAAAGGTTGTAATGTGTGGCGAGGGAAATGTTTACCGCCATTCTGTGTCAGACAACACAAGGGACACGCTTAATGTTGTATACGAAGCAAATGCTAAAGCGGGCAAATGAAGAGTAAGTAGTGCTAGTGCGTCATTTCACGGCTAAGTACTTGTCCTCGCTCCTAATGGTTGCATAAACGAAGACAACATTCCAACAGAGTGTAAATTGCGCTACAACTCACGGAATATGAAAGCGGCGAAAAATGAATGGAGCAACGAAGTACTATTTGCTCATCTTTTTTTTCCGCTTGCGCCACACTAACGAGTAAACAAATCAACGCGTTTTCCGCTTGGAAGAAACAGACAAAACAAGCAGCGAGCTCTCTGGAGACCTTTGTCACTCGTGACGCCGACACCCAGTTCGCCGAGACGTAGACAGCTTTAAAAAGAAACAAAGGGGAAAATAGCCAAATAGAAATGGCTGGGCCTTTGTGCATACGCTTTGACAATAGCCGAGTACTCCAAGGCTATTGCACACCTGATGTTACGCAAAAGGGCCCCCTCGAGAGCGACATTTTGAGAGTCAAATCAAATGGATAAGGATTATAAAAGCATTATGCTCCCTGGCCGTTCCAGACGTCCTTGCCGTTTTATATTCTGCGTGTCGTCCGAATGGCCGACCCCGCCACAGAAAACGCAAACAGTCAGCGCACCTTCACCTTGCCTTCTATTTACGGGAACGATTACGCGTTATTTACGCTGTAATCAGCTCCAGCCTTTCTTTCGAACACACACACACACATACACGCCAGTGAGATTAAGAAAAGAAAAGAAATGCTACTATAATAACGGTCGCGCCGCATCACGGACGCCCTGGGTACCGACGAACTGTGCGAGCCGGTTCTCCGAGGAGGGGGTTCTCCCGTGATGACGTCATCACTGCCCTTGGGGTCCCCGAGGCTCCGGGGGCGCGGTGCCAAGATCGCAGTCTAGTCAGGTGATGCTAAAATAAAAACAAAGAAAGAGGTGTGGGAAACGAGCCGTGATCAAAACTAGAAGGGAAAGGTACCGAACAAGGGGCAACAATTGCGAAACGCCCTCGACGCGGCTTGCGCGCGCGCAAGAAAGAGAGAAAAAGCGACGGAGCCTAGGGGGAGGGTGCTTACTGTTTCGACGCTTGTCGAGATGGACCCGGTCAAAGGACGCCTGGATGTAAACAGGCGTTCGCTGTAAACATATGTTCCCTGTGGATGTTAGAGACGTCATACCGTTCCCCCAGCGAAGAAATGCTTTACAAATTTCAGATATGGCATGGAAAAGCGAATGAGAAAGAAAGGTTGGGTGACGTTCCTGCTGTCTCTTTTGTTCTGCGGGGCTCGGGTGTGTTGGCCTAGAGAGGCACCGTAGGGGGCGCGGGTCCAGGAAGAAATTAGGTGCTGCTGACTGCGGAGGTCTTTCCCAGCGGCGCTGATGTCGTCACAAACTGCGTCGTTGCATCCGAGGACGCCATATTCGAGTGGAGAAAACTTGATGAAACAATGGAAATAGACTGCACGTGTCTCGAAGCGCTGAGGAGCGCGAGGAGTATGCCGTAAGCTGCGTTGCCGCGAACCGTTGCAGGAACCGTATTACGCGTACAAGGTGAAAGTGCCCTTTTCTGTGTTAATTAGAAAGGAGTCGGCGAGCTGCAATCCTACGGTTGTTCGCGTCACGCCTCCTCATTTGCACTTCCTTAAACTGCAGAAAATACGCTCGGCATATGGCATGCACCCAAAGAACTCAGTGAGCAGGGCTTGAAAAGCTCACTTCGTTTACTCCGGCTTGTGCGCAGCTCTGCAAGAACCATATATCAAACTGCCAACGTTTCCTCTTTGTTCGACTTTCAGTGCGTGCGCGCTTTCTCTCGCTCGTTCTCAGTCTCGATGCGGGAGCTGTGCTAGTGCCTTACATTGAAACGCAACATTCGTAGGTCTATGCTTAAAACTGTGCGCATACCTGCAAAATCGTGGAGCCTGTTTAGACATGTGTGTGCATTGGGTACGTGTGCGGACCTCCACTTCCTGTGTGGAAGCAATTTCGTCGACTGCCCTTTTTGCGCACAAGACAAAACTGTATGTTTGTGTTACATCTGTGCGTGCAAAAAATTTTAGGCAGTAGATTTTCAGCAAATAAAAGTATAGATTATTCGCAAGAAGCACTGAGCGCCGCATCTCAGAAGGTCCTGCTCATCAAAGGAAGGGCTGATCAAAAAGCCTGTATAGAGCGGGATTTGTATCCCGGTGTTTCATAAATTAATTGCGCGTTTACAACACGTACCTTCTTTTTTTATCGCAAGTGTGTAGCAGAAAGCCGACGCCAGTAAAGCGGAACCGAACTTAAGGACGCTTTTGCTTTTGTCTCTGGTCAACTTCTTAAAATGCTCATTTACTTCACCGCACGCAGTTGTTTCGAAGAGGCGTTTTATTTTATCATTCAAGAGAAGCGTCCTTTCATCTCTGACACGTTTCATGGTTTTGCGTGAGTGCCAGTGTTCGTCCATGCTTTAAAGACATTGATTACAACGACAAGGTGTGGAGCTTTGTGCATGTCCTTGGAAACCTAAGTACGCCTCAAGGCACTTTTATTGTTACAATAGCGTAGGCTTGTCCCCGAGAAGCGACGATATCATTTTTAGAGTACGAAATGACGATAAAAGGTGGCACTTGTATTGGTTCCCCAAAACCTTACGGTCCTTGTTCGCAAAAGGAGACTCCGAACAATGCGCATTGAGCAGCATCATAATTAGCACGAACCACGTCAATTCCGTTGGAGGGGAAAATGCCATTCCCAGTGATTTCTAATTAGTCCTGTCCAGCGTCAAGCACAGCCTCTCAATTCCAGACACTTTCCTGATCTCACCTTTCCTAACTGCCGCTCCCAGCTAGGTTTCTCTTGATATGCTCTCGGCAGCCGGCGGTGTTTCAGAGGCGGAATATTAACGAGCAGCGTATCTTACCTGCTCAGCTTACGTCAACGAATGCCTAAATCGCGGTGCTCTGTCTTGAGGACGTCTCGGGAACAGCCCGTTTAACATTGCAAGATTATGGAACGCTTTCCTTATTGAAGTCACTCTGTCAGCTTTTCGGTGTGTTCCGGGAAGACGCGGGGTATGCGAGGGGAAGGCATCAGTCGCCCAGACTCGTTTTGATTAATCCCCGATGACACCGAAGCGGTTAAAAGCAGAAGGCATGAAGAACTTCAGTGTGCCTCATTATCATCACCAGGCCAAGTAGTATTTAACACTGGAGCACGGTAATTGTGGTGTAATCACTCCTGCTTATGAAATGCAGTTCTCGATTACGTCTAACCAGCCTAATTGGCTTGGTGACTTTAGGGCATTCGGCTGCTGATTTCAGTGTGTCCTGCTGCTGCATATCAGCCGTGGCAGCTGAATTTGGATGAAGGCAATATGCAAAAACGCCTGCGTAACCAGGCTTCAGTGCAAGTTAAAACACATATGTCGTGAAAACGAATCAGATGCCCTTCACTGCGGCGTCCCTCAGCATCTCTTGCCACGACTGCCAGCTCGAAGCATGCACTCTCTCTTTCAGTGTCCTGTCGCAGTTCAGCCTCCCCCCCCCCCTCCCCCCCCTGCCTTTCACATGGAGCGCTTGGGTTGGGTAGGACAGGCCGGAAAGGACAAGCAACCCTAATCTACCGGGCCCGCTAGGCTAGTGCTTAAATCCTAGCTCCATCTGACGGGGATGTCAGTGATTCGAGGGCAGGTGGGGAAGGAAATAAAGATGGAGGGAGAGGGAAAGCGGCTGGCAGAGTGTTTTACATATATCATTTAATACAAATGGAAGAAATCATTTTCCAAGGTCGTTGTTTGCTCACTTTATACACAGACCTGAAACAAACCATCCACAAGCTCTGCCAGTGTGTGTTCGTTGTTGTGTAGCCTTTGAGCCAAATGGCCAACCTTGAACCGACTTGTGCTGCGAGTGCACGGGCTTCCTTCCCTTTTTCTCCCGCCATTTGTGAAGTGGTGCGACTTCTTCATTTTCCTCCGTGTCAGGTTTTGGAAAATACGTTCATGGTTCTTACTAAAGATCGCAGTGAAATTTTTCAAACGATGGAGATGAAACGTTCGGGCTTCCACTAAAAGAAAGGATAAAAAATTGGCAAACGATTACGATAGTAGATAGGGCGAAGTTTGAGCGCACCTCTTCACATTCGGTGGCGTGTGTGCGTGCGTAACACGCCACATGGCAAGGTGGCGTCTTACGCTGCTAGCCACCTTCCGGGATCTTCCCGTGGCAGCCACCTTCCAGGTGGAACTTCGCTCTGCCACTTGGACAACCGGTTATGCCGACAAAACCGACGACGACAAGGGACGCAGGAACAGGCGCATAAGAGGTGCTCTCTAAAATGATTGACTGCTTCGGATTCATGCAGTCTCTACGCTCAAGCGGGGGGGTAGATCTCTTGTCAATACTTGCCGAGGGTCGAATGCCCCCCTGGACCCCCTTGACATCAAGCATTGCTCGTGGCCTAAACGATTATCATCATCGGTCCGTAATCGCCAGGCTATCCTAATCATGTATATCACCAGGTCATTATCTGCGTGTCCATGGCCATTATCGGAGACATTGAATTTATACCGCAAATAAAGAGATTTCTTCGCCTTCGCCTTCCTTCTCATTTTCGTTTTGAAATGTTTGCTTCAAGTCCGTGCCGTTGTTGTCAACAGATTTGGCGACTGGCTCAGCCGTTCTGTCGTCTCTGACCGGCCTAATGAGACGAGAGCACGAGTTTTCGTTCCGGAGTCGCGTCAAGCGTCTTCATCGCACCTCGCGAGGGAAAGTGGTCGCCGCGCCCTGTGGCGTCTCTTCCGCCACCGCTGGCGAGGAGGAAGCGGAGGGGCCCAAGGGCGCGACGGTGTGCCGTACCGCTGGCCCGTTTCTCGAGGTTCGTCTGACCTTGTCCGCTTTGTTTATGCGCGTTGTCCGGATGTCCAAGGACCCTCGTACCCTGGCCGCTGCCACCACCGAAGCCGCGCGTCTTCCTGCTATGTACCGCAGCGACAGAACGCGCACCTTGACGGATGTCGCCCCGCTGGCTCCTCTTCCTGCGCCCTCTCACCGGTTCTGTTGCCGCCTGGTAGGACGCTAGAATGTAGCTAGCGCCATCTCTTGGTGGATAGCGAAAACCTAGCGGCGCTTACGCTGCGGACCTGCCCCGTACCGAGCGAACTGAAAACGTCTTGGAGAACGTCACTTTCTACACCTTCTTACAGCAGTTGCTACGCATTCTAACGAACCCAGCCCAGAGCAGAAGACAGGGGCGGGGCAGTAAGGATCTCATTGGATTTCTAGAAAGAAAGGTGTACACTGGTACATAGTGATACACTGTATTGGGTAACGGCCATCGGGGGTCGTATATTATATTGGTTCCTTTCCAATTGCATTCTGTTGCCTTTTTATCATTTGCCATAGCCCCGCCTTTGACAGCAGAGCTGGCGAACGACATTGCTACTTCATTGTAAGCTTTAACGGGGTAAACATGCGGGCCAGTTGGTCTGAATCGAACATATTGGGACCAGCGAACAGACGGATCACCAGAATTAACAGCACTGTCCCGTGTACTACTTTTTCTGATGATCCCGTCCCGATGATCCCGCTGGTCCCAATATGTTTGCTTATAAGCTCTGACCTCACAACCGGTGGCTGGCAATCATAACGCTGTAATGGAAAAAATTGGGAAAAGAGTTACTGCAAAATATGGCCTTGACTTTTTGCTTTCAATTTTTTTTTTCTCACACTGCCGGCGCACCCTTGAACAGTCATCAAATTGTGGTGCTCACTGTGATAAATTTGACAATAGTGGCCCTCTAGCAAGAAAATTATATATAGTTTGCGATGATAAGCAATGTGTCCGCATCAAAAAAAAAAAAAAAAAAAAGAAAGGACTGTCGGTGCAACAGACTGCGCGTGTGTATGCCGACCCCTAACATAGTTGCGAAATGATCAACCACAATTTTGGGCTCCACAGACATAGTTTTTACTTTTCGTCACTTTAATGGTCATCCAGGTCAAATTAATCACATGACAAGAATTTTCCCACCTTCAGTAAGTTCTTTTCATATGGTAAGTTCTAGTCTTTTGTTATTTTAGTACCTGTGTTTCAGTGCTAAGAATTTAATTTTGCTATATGAAAAATGTTGCTTCCACCTATTGCATTATTTCGCACCCAATAGTCGGCTAGAGTATTGTTCCTACTCGCTAATCTCCAACAATCAATGGTCAGTGTTTATACCAATAAAAACTATACTAGTAGAAAACTCACTATTGAGTGGATATCTGCACAGCACTGGTTCTAGTTTTGTTGCGTGCGCGCCCTACGGCATTTGCATACGCGTGCACGCACAGTGCCGTGCTGCTCGCGAAATTACCGCGTACCTCGATATTCGCGCACACAGGTCACCACAGTTCTTCTCATGTATTGTGCGCTATACAATTCACCGAGTTTGGCAACGCCTTCCGGAAGTCGCTGTCCTGGAACGCAGCCCAGCCGGAAAATTGTTCCAGGAACTTTAGTCGCGCTGGTGACCCCTTCCGAAAAGTATTATCTTTCTGTTCCTTTCTTTTAATGTTTTAAGTTCCAGTTTTCTTTTTCTTTTTTACATTGCGTACTCGCGCGGTGGCTTAGTGGCTTCGCAGCTTGCTGCGGTGATTCGGGCTGCCGACGTCATGAACAAACGCCAAATGGACGTTTCGACGTAGAGTGGGACGGTGCGGTGGTCCAGGGACCCAATGAGGGTCTAAACACACTTGCCTTAATAAAGTTTCTCTCTCTCGGCGTTCAGATCTTGACCCCAAGTTCGAGAAATTGTGTCCCAGCTGAGGTGGCTGCGTTTAAATTGAAGCGAAATGCAAAAACGCCGTGGCGGCTCCATGTTTAGGGCGCTCGGCTGCTGAGCCGGAGTACCCGGGTTCGAACCCGGCCGCGGCAGCCGCGTTTAGATGTAGGCGAAACGCAAAAGGCGCCCGTGTGCTGTGCGATGTCAGTGCACGTTAAAGATCCCCAGATGGTCGAAATTATTCCGGAGGAGACCTCCACTAAGGCACCTCTTCCTTCCTCTCTTCTCTCACTCCCATCTTCTTCCCTTCCCTTATGACGCGGTTCGGGTGTCCACCGATATGTGAGACAATTACTGCGCCATTTACGTTCCTCGAAAACCAATTTGAAATTTTCAAAAAGCGTTCCTGTGCTGTGCGATGTCAGTGCACGTTAACAAACTCCAGGTGGTCTAAATTAATCTGAAGTCGTCCTCTACGGCACCACTTAATGGCCAATGTTTCGCTTCGGGACGTTAGACCCCACACATCTAGCTTTTTACAGTGCGTACCCACCCGCGACGTGTGCTGAGAGAATGGAAAAGTAGAACAATACGCCGTGCACGCATTTTTTAGATTTTAGTTGTGATAAAGATCCCATTGGTGCCATTGAAGTTTTGACGAGTAGAGTGATGAAGTAAGCTCGCTAGGAGCGAAATAATGTCCATCGAGTATATATCAGTTTTGTGACGTGAACGCCGAGTCATTGGCAATCCTGTTGCACACAACATACCTTGCTTTAGTGAGACAACTGCCTCTTTCGTGTAGCTTGAGCTCAAATTGTCCTCTCGCAGTTTTGCCTCTTGCATCACCATCAGCGCCTACTTCTTTAGCAGTCTTGGTGCAAGCACTTCTCAGGCGTTGTCTATAGGGGATCCTTGTGCCCGATATAATAAGTGGTACGGTTTCGCGCAGTTAAACCGAGCAGACGTGCGAAAGCATGTGTTTAGCCTGGTAGGCTCATGGTTTTTCTTTGCTGGGTTGATGGCATGTCTGGCGATGATATTACTTCGACAGTAGTATTAGTTGATGAAGGCGACGACGTGCAATGCACAGCTAGAGAGTGCGTTACAGTTTAGCGTGAGGCGTTATCGGCTGCGGTGATAGCATGGTCAATAATTACTATTAAAAAAAAGCGGCGATAGCATGGGGCTCTCGCGCGCAGGCTAGTGAAGCTGACCTTTTCGCGTCGCCGCGGGCTCGTAACCCGGTTGCGGAAATGTTCATTTTATTTATTTATTTATTTATTTATTTATCCCAGGTCAGGCTTCAGTGATGAAACGGCTTTTGCTGTTTTGGTCGCGAAGTACAGCTTTCTATCTAAAAACTGGTCTCGAGTGAAGCAAATTGTAACAGATTTTTATTGCCAAAGCAATACTACTTGCACTTTGCGGGGTGACCACCATCGTGCCGCGGCGGTGACCACCATTGACCTTCATTTGACCTTTTGCTGTTGAACGCTAAACAGACTTGTCGACATTGCTTATCGTTAAATGGAGGGCACCAGGGGTCACCTTCATTTGACCTTGATTGCATTACATTGGATTAGATTGGATTGGATAAGAGTGGATTGGATAGGATTGGATTGCAATGGATTGGATTGGAGTGGAATGAATTGGATTGCATTGGATTGCAATGCATTGGAATGGATTGGATTGCATTGCATTGGATGGGATTAGATTTGATTGAATCGGTTTGGATTGGATTAGATTGGAATTACAATGGATTAGATTGGATTGGACTGGATTGGTTTGGATTGAATTGGATTGGATTGAATTGCATTGTATTGAATTAGATTGGATTGGATTAGATTACATTACAGTAGATTGCATTGGATTGGAGTGGATTGGATTGGAATGCATTGGATTTGATTGGATGGGATTTGACTGGATTGGTTCGGATTGGATTGGTTTGGATTGTATAACCGATGCATCACCACAAGTCTAACCACAAGCACCACCACCAGCTACGCTACCAGCTGTACCATGGCGTAGGTACGGATATTGTTTTCGCAATTACCGGGCTTAACCAAGCTAAGCCACAGCAAATTTTTCGTAGTCGTATGTCTATTTTTTTTTAGGCGGCTGATACCGGCTGCTACGAAATCGTTTGGTAGAGAGGGCTGCGCTGCAGCAGAATGTTTTGCGACATGAATGACAAACAGACCTCACAGAAAAAAAAAACCGGAAATGCTTGAGCAGAAAGGGCGGAATTCCTGCTTGAGCAGAAAGGGCATTCCGCCCTCTTTTTTGGCGGCCTAGCCTCAGCTGTGTGCAAAAGACAGGTGGTCTCGACACCGCTGAATGCATTTTATTGGGTAAACTACCAGCATATCACATGGCTACAGAGGTGACGAAGTTGGAATATTATAAATATTACAGCCAACGTTCAATATTGGATGTCCATGCTGAGTGTACCTTAGGGCGCACATCTACTAGTGCGTGCACTCAAGTAAACCGACCAGTGTTGCTGTGCGCGAATTTTTGCAAGCATAAATGTAAGTCTCATGATCGCAACATATTCGCAACGATTTGACATGCATTCGAAAAATGCACCTTACCACATCACAAGAAAGAGAGAGCTAGAGATGCAACTTAAAAAACACGGGTTTGATATTTTCTGCTCAAGCCTACATCCATACTCCACGGCGCCCCATTCCTGCATCCCGCCCCGCCCCATCCCTGTACCCTATCTCAACCTGTCCCTGTATACTATTGGAAAACTCAATCTTTCGCATCGATTGCACCTTATCGAAGGGTTCAGCGCAAACTTTCGCATCTGAAATAGCCCCACGAAAGATAACGAGCTTGTGACTACAGCCCGCGCATAATAACGCAGATACATAATAAAGTGCTGCAGTCACAACGAAAACGTCACTACAAGACATGAAAGCAAAGAAAAGAACCACTGAAGACTCATGATTTTCCTCGTTTTCCCTCCTGCAGCGTGCGCTCTATGTCAGCACGCCCGTGTTTCTGCCCCCGCGTGCGGCCATAGATCTTGCTGCCTCTGCCATTTTATTTACTCACTCGCCAAAGGCAACACCATAACCACAGCGTTTGACGCAAGGCAAACTATGCAAGGAAAACGTGAGTAAGCAAACCGTGCATATATTTCGCGCGCAAGGGATCGCACAGCGTGGCCTCGAGCAAAGCCATATGACCATGTGTGCTGACGCTCCGAACAGCACAGTGCTCGGCCCCGAAAACTTTCCGTCCAACCAAGCGGGTACACATGCGATGAGTTCACAATTGACACCGTTTAGCCACGCACTATGGGGCGTTCCTGCGCTTCGCGTGTCGTATACACGCGAGGATTCTCGGAAGGACTGCAGTTGAAAAGACAGGTCTCAGGGCGTGTGTAGTACGCTGCAAACGTGAGCGACACCGCAACTGCTGTTTCCTCTAGCTGTTTACGTGTTTCTCAGCGATCGTTCCTCCACAGCGGCTGCCGCCTCCGTAATTCTTTTTCTCGCTCTGCCGCCAAGCCTCGGAGAGCGCTGCTTTCCGGGCGCCCACCCCGCCCTCGCAAATGAGGAGGGCGCCGCACACAGTGGGCGCTGCGTTACACACTGAATTACGCTCTACACTCTAAAAAAAAAGGTAGTTGAGGTTACTACATTTTAGGGTAGTAACGACTGTCACATATATGACTACCTAGGTAGTAACTGTACGTAGTAACTGCAAGGTAGTAACGTTTACTACCTCTCAGTAACTGTACGTAGTAACTGCGAGGTAGTAACATTTACTACCTCTCGAGAGAAAACACCTTAAGAAATAATCTAATGACTTTTGACATTATAATCGTATGCATATAAGATAGTAATAGTGCAAAATAAGAGCAAAAAAAAACTAGAGCAAAAACAAAAGAAAAAAAAATCCCTGCTTTCAGGAGGATTCGAACCGCGGACCTTTGACTTGCTATGTTGAAGTTGTTTCTATACTTTCTATCCTACCACGCTAACCACTACGCCACGCCACCAGACGTTAAGTTGCCAACTTCTGTGCCGTGATATGTGCAGTCACAGTTGTTTCTTGTTCTTTTCATTGCGTGTAGATGTAGCAGGAGCATCTACATTCTCACACGGGACAACAATGTTGTTGAGAAGGACCTTTCAGTGGCTGATGGCCAATGACATAAGGAAATCTTCTGTGTTAACGAAAAAGAGTCTCTGCTGAGTTTTTATTGTCGAAAGACATGAATACCCGACTTCGTGGTGACTTTCTAATGTGTCACAAAGAGAGCATGAACATGACATCAGAAACTCAACGCCCATTTTTGTGCATCTTGTAGTAAACCAGAAGGAAAAATGAGCACAAGTCAGGCACAATAGCTTGGGGTTGGTGAAAAAGTGCAATTAAGAAATCAAACTAAAGAGTGGAACACATACGCGTTGCGTATATTGTATTGAAAACAAAAAACAGCACTGGCAATTTTGTTAGATTTGCTGCCAATTAGGAAACCCTTTTCATTATATAAAAACATGGGGCATTGAGTAGCAATGTCACCGGGAATGTTAGTATACGTACATGTGCATATTCCGATCATCCATTTCCAGATCAAGGTAGTAATGGATACTACCAGGGTTATAATGAGGTAGTACAAGTGTAGTAACTGCCAAAAAAACGTAGTAACAGCAGAAGTTACTACCTTGTTACTACTTAATTTTCTTTCCAGTAGTAACAAGGTCGTAGCAACATAGTACATAGGTAGTAGGGGTTAAAAAAAGGTTGTAACAGCAGCCGTTACTACGTTTTCACTACCTTTTTTTCTAAGAGTGTACCCGTGTCAGCCCTAGTCATTTACTTGTGGGGCATGCGCTTGCACTCGCTCTGACGACCTTTGACGACGCAGGGACACGCTCTTCTTTATGACTCGGGACGGGGCGCAAGACGACGTGATGTATATCTTCTGTTCCAAGAGCAACCGACGTGAATGCTCGTGTTTACAGTGGCGGCACGCTGTGACCGACCTTCCAACCGCGCGAATGTATGGCGCTCACAAAGCGATTCAGTGGTGCTAATTCAGGGACTTTCCGCGCACCATTCGCGCTACGTCCTTAGAATGATATAGTGCACCTCATTTTGAAAGCACGCTGCAGAACATCCTCTGGGGTTTAATCCTGGAATTCTTCCACTACCTCGAAGGCCTGCGGCACCTCGTGCGAGATTCACCAGGGTGCCGTTGCGGGATAGATGGCTGAACATTGTTAAGAGGGAGTAGCGCAAACACAGGATAGAGGAACGTACAACCAGCGCCTGTGTTGTACGTTCCTGTGTCCTGTGTTCGCGCTGCTCCCCCTTAACAAAGTCCTTTCGAGATGCTCCCCACACTGCTTCACTCTTCTACCTCTGTGATCTCAGCCTGGTCTTATGTGCAAACCCAGCTCACCACAAATATGGGTTGTATGAAGTATTTAGTCAATCGACAACTACGGATTCGGAGTTCGATCCCTAGCGCCCAAGGCCAGGTGCCCACTGGTTTCCAAGGGCTACAAGCTTTCCCCTAACCTAGTGCACGGCTTCTCTGCGGTTGCATTCTTGAAAAACGGGTATTTTACCGCATCTTGTGTAGACGAAAAACAACTTGTGCTTTTGCGCTAATAGGTCTAAGTTGAACCTACGGCATTAATACTCATCATCTCCATAAACACGAAACCTCGAAATAGGCTTTGGGCTCCGCCGTATGTCACAAAAGTAAGCGTAATAATTCCTTATCTCATGAAATGATAGCAGGCGGCGTGAACGAAGCTCTCAGAACGTCGCGTGTTCTCTCATAGTCTCGTGCAAGAATACAGAGTAATGTGGAGAAGAAAACTATCCACAGCTTGGTGCCACGGGTCAAATTTTGACCTACCTCTCGATTAGGGATGTCTGTCCCATGATGGATAGTCGGACGGACGGGCGGATGGACGGATGGATGGATGGATGGATGGATGGATGGATGGATGGATGGATGGATGGATGGATGGATGGATGGATGGATGGATGGATGGATGGATGGATGGATGGATGGACGGACGGACGGACGGACGGACGGTAGGATGGATGGATGGATGGATGGATGGATGGATGGATGGATGGATGGATGGATGGATGGATGGATGGATGGATGGATGGATGGATGGATGGATGGATGGATGGATGGATGGATGGATGGATGGATGGATGGATGGATGGATGGATGGATGGACGGACGGACGGATAGATGGATGGACAGATGAATGGACGGACGGATAGATGGATGGACAGATGAATGGACGGACGGACGGACGGACGGACGGATGGACGGATGGATGGAAGGATGGACGGACGGACGGATGGATGTACGGACGGACGGACGGACGGACGGACGGACGGACGGACGGACAGACGGACGGACGGATGGATGGATGGATGGATGGACGGACGGACGGACGGACGGACGGACGGACGGATGGATGGATGGATGGATGGATGGATGGACGGACGGACGGACGGACGGACGGACGGACGGACGGACGGACGGACGGACGGACGGACGGACGGACGGACGGACGGACGCATGGATGGATGGATGGATGGATGGATGGATGGATGGATGGATGGATGGATGGATGGATGGATGGATGGATGGATGGATGGATGGATGGATGGATGGATGGATGGATGGATGGATGGATGGATTATACCCTTTGAAAGCGTTCCCAAGAGCCTGGCGGAAAACGCCGTTCGCATTCCAAGGACGTGGATAATGCTCCCTCTGGAAGCGAACATGTGGCGTGGATGAGGGCACTGATGCAGATCCTTTCTTTTATGTACAGCGCCTTCTAGATTTCACTTGAGACTTTGGTGAAGACTGATTCTTTATCATATTTTTTAATGCGAGAGCGTTGAAAGGGATATGTCGCGGAGAAAGTAAAGTCCTAGGAGCGAAGACCTGCCCACATGATTGTGAGAAAACTGCCCAGCAAACTGCCCACCGTGGCAGGTCGCAGATAAATTAATGACTGGTCGTGAGAGGTTGCCCGAGAGTGGCAACCTTGGTCGCACAAGACTCACCGATGGCCGCGCCTGCGCGTGGTTACCCTGGGACCGCGCCGACGAGCCGAGCTGGTCTCCAGTTTTTCCTCCGCTCGGTGTGACGTCACTACGGAGGTCGTCTAAAGGTCAAACGCGGTTACCGCCGGGACCACGCTGACGGCTCAAAACCTAGCGTAGTATTGCTTTCGCAATAAAAACGTGCATGCAAAAGCAACAAGCTCGACATTTGGTCAGGTTCAAAAGATTGACGGAGATTTCGCGGACTGACTGCAATGCGGCCAGGCAACATAAGGACAGGCAAGAAGTGTGTACGCGCGCTTCCCTGTCGATTTCAGAACTTTGCACCTATCTGTAACAGCTTATCTCAACATATTCGAGACTCTTGTCGTTTTATAAACCTAAGATCTCTTTTCCAGAGGCAAAAAAAAAAAACACCGACGTTTTCTAGAAACTGTCACGCTAGAGGGCTGAAGCGCCTTGACAACGGGAGGGAACAAAGTCAACTTACTCGAGATTACGTGTATTATTTTAACGCTGTCACAAGGGAGACGCCGCGTCTAAGCAAGCAGCCCATTCAGAAAAAAAAAGGCATTTTTGAACACACGGCGCATAGCTGCCATGTGCTTTTCCTGGCAACAACAGCTCTGTAGCAGAGTCTCTTTGGCATATTCCTCATATCTAAGCGAGCGCGCTAGTTAGCTTTCTCAAAATAGCACGCCGCCAGTGCTTGGTAGTTAGCTGATTCTCTGAAGCACACGGGCAAAACACACAGAGTCCAAGCTATTGTCCACTGCTCAGGCTACTTACGCTCAGACGCCTAGGGGGGGCCTTACGCTCCTGGAGCCCACCTTTTCTACAATGCTCTTTTCTTTTTCGTTTTGCCAACCCCGCCTTACGCACGTGTGAGGTAATCTGCGGCGATTCTCTTTGGCTTCGTTTTCGTTTTCCTTGCATTGTCATCGTGAGCCCTTCAAAAGTCGCTCAGGCTGCTGAGCTTTTCCTTTTCCGAAGAATAGCAGTGCCTCTTTTGAGGATTATCCTCAGGAAGACACGTGTCAGAGAACGAAAAAGACAGTTTAGCAGAGAAAAAAATGAGCAACGAGCGAGCGGGAAGGCCTTCGCAGCACAGGTGCTTAAAGGCGCGCTACGCTGTGTTCCAGCAGTAGCTACCCTCGCGTACTTCTTAAGCCTTTAGGTGTTCCTGATTTAAACCGACCGAAAGGGTTATTTTGAGTCTACTCTTCCACGAGAGCAGGAATATTATTGACTAGTGGCGGGAGCCGACACTTTACGGTCAAGGACATTGATGGAGAGATGTAGGCTTTGCTCTTGCAGAGCTAGAAGGCCGCCTCACAACTAACAACAACAAACACAGCAAAATAGCGAGAGATCGATGTACACCGGTATCTGAGAAAAATAATCTGCTGTGTTTGTTTTTGCATTTTTGCTATGCACATTCTTTCTCCATGGTCTTAGACCATAAACCAACGGACAACTTTCGTCCTGTCTTGAGCACTCAAAGTAACCTGATCTTCCTAAAACATGCTGAGTTCATAGAACTTTTTTTCCCTCCGGACGATTGAGACCCATATGTCAATTGCTGTACGCAAAGGTTACAAACTGAAGAGACCCGCACGTTTCTTGATAAGAGTGTCGGCATTCTTTCCCCCAAGGGTATCATAAAGATCTTCGCGAAGGGTTCATCTTATCTCAGGAACGATCTTTTTTGTCTGCGTGTCGTAAAGTTTGTAGGCAAAATAAATCCTTGAGCGAAGGTCTTCACAGTGCCCTCTAGAGTCGGAAGGTAAACAGAAGAACACCCGAAGCGAAATTTATGGCCAACGTTGTCTCATCTGTCCACGAGATATGTTCTGCTCACTAGCGGAAAATTTTAAAGGTCGTGTGGGTTCAGCTAGGCTCGTATTTCTGCTTCGGCTTGAAGCCTAAATACGTCTTAATACAAACAGCGTGGTGTGTACGGACATGATGGTGTGTTATTGACGCATTATGACCTTGTTGGTACAATGTGTAGGGGAATCGTTGTGCATGATGACCTTGTGCAACCTTCAACACAGAAGACTGGGACACTACAGCCACAAGGAACACTTGAACACAGTGAAACTGCGATAGTGGGGTATTTCTAAACGAAAATATCTGAATACACTGAATAACGACAAAAGAACTCTTATGGTCTCATTCTATAATGTTTCGGGATTACAGCTGTCAGCCATATGCTAAAGTGTTTACGTATTGAGGTACCAGTGTCCATGTCTGCTGTGTTAATGGTCGCGAGATTGATTGATTGATTGATTGATTGATTGATTGATTGATTGATTGATTGATTGATTGAAAACATCTTTATTTGCTGAATATTCGTAGAACATGTGGATGGGTGAGAGGCTTTCAATCGTAGTCTCAACAGACCACTTCTGTATTACTGCTCAGGGGCAATAAAATATTGCACTCTCTCTTGTAGTTGGGAGCAGATGCAAGCAAGAAATGCTTTGCAGTGCCGGCGTAGCCCTGTCTACGATGGATTAAAGATACATAGCCACAATTTTGAAATGAGCCTCGTCCAAGTCATGGCATGGCACACCCAAAAACACTCCTGCTGCCGACCTCGTTGAAGTCGGGAACGAGGCAGAGATGGACATGTTCACGACCACGCGCTGGTTCAAGCTGAACCTCGTTTCAATGTATGTCAACAGCTACACGCAACCACAACACCCGCGGCGCTGCTTGGATGCGAAGAGCTCCCGCCCTCCCCTCCCCACCTTTCTCTGCCGCCCTCACTCTTCTTTTCGATAGGCGCCCGCTCCTGTTCGTTGTTTAGCCCCAAGCTGGGGCGCACACAAATGCAACCTTCAACGTTGGGAGACATCCACGCGGGTGGGCATAGCGGCTTGCGAGTGATGTGGACGCGGAATCGCTCTAACATACACAGTGTTCTGCACAACCGACAGAGACTCGATCTTCGCCTCGATTGCAGAGCCTTCGGAGGCCCGTACCGGTCGCTTCCACTCGCGTAGCGTCGCCTCCTTTAGCGTGATTCAACCTGCACACCATTCGGACGTGATGTGTCACAAAGTTCGCTTCCGGTTCGGCGTCATGTTGTTGCTCCGGTTTGGCGCGGTTCCCGGATGATGTTCATCTGAGTTTGTCGAGTACGGGAGCTGAAAGCATTTCATGCTTAAAAAGAAGAGGCACTTTGAGTGTCTGGGTTGAAGGTCATTAGATAACCACACTGGCGACAAAAATTCTCAGAATTTTCTTTGAAGGATCCACCTAAATTGATAACTTTCCTCGCAACCCGCATAAAGTTGCATGTACAAAATTATTTTGTAGAAATAAAAAAAAATTAGTTCTGTATGCTGAAATCTCATTTTCAAAAATAGACAACGTCCATTCAATTTCTTCCAGTCTCCGGCCTTTTTTCTTTTATTGTGAAGTGGTGGGATAGTGCACGCAATATGCCGAATATTTTACAAATGACAAAAATCGCAAACCCACAAGATAGCGGGAGGCGATGTTAACGAACTCCTCTTGTTATCAATCTGGTCACCATGTCCATACAAGTGGCAGCCCCGGGGAACGCGAAAAGCTCAGCGGTCACCCTTCATTGACGCTCTCAGTATATTTATTGCAGCGACGAGGGTCGGGTGAAACCATGCGTGTAACTGCATTCGTTCGGAATAAGCACCCCGAAACGCTGCTCCTGCAGCCTCCTCGGAAACACCGAGGAAGCCATACTTCTCTGCTGGGCATGGTTGCGCCGCTGTCTTTGGGTTTCTGGTTTCTGAAGTCGTATAGATTCTCAAAAAAGAAAAGAAAATATTCTAAAATGCAGAGTCGAAATTGGCAGAACTGGACATGTATAGCTGATGCATACTACCGTTCTAGAATGTGCGAAAGCATCTCGCTTGAAGGCAGATATTTCAAATTTACGAAATACTTCCGAAGTTTTTAGTTTTTGTTCCTGTAATTCTTGAAGGTTTTTTATTCATGACTCATAATATCTGCACTGCACCAGCCTGAGGAAAATTTAAAGTTTAGATTCGTATACTCAGGTATTCTTCTACACAATGACTGCGTTCCTGTAGTTCAAGGAAGTGTTTCGCAAACAGCATTGCATGAGCTAATCCACACATAATTGTACTAAATAGTTAGCGAGAAGGAATTACGTTCGTTGATAATGCAATGAAATTTACCATGAATGTATTATGCTGTCCTTCAACTCACTAAATTTGCTTTTGAACAACGAGGTTGAAGCGTTAGGGAGGAATACTGAATTTGTTTCTTTTTTTTTTTAGTCCGGATGCTTTTATTGTCAGCAGCAAATATACCCCCAGAATAAATACAGCTACCTTTCTGGGCAATATTTCCCAGGTGGTCGAAATTTCCGGAGCCATTCACTACGTCGTCCCTCATAGCTGAATCGCTTTGGAACGTTAAACCCCCACAATCCAAACCAAACCTTTCTGAGCGAAGTGACGCACTAAGCAACGCAACAAAAAGAATAAAGTTAGCTTTCATTAAAAACGTACTCTTCCCGGCATAAACATTTGAAATATAATTATAATTATAAATATCTAAAAACTGAATGAAGAAGGAACTCGTCTCCTTAGTTTAGCTTACAATTGTGAGGGGCTGGCGCTTTTTGCATGCCAAAAAAAAAACAAGATTTCAACTAGAAAGAAGGGGCAGCAAAAGAGAACGAAATTATAAATATTCTGTTCGGATCTATTGTCGGATGTTTCCACGGGGCTAGGCAGCTTCGTGTTCTAATAAAAACATGTAGTACTTATTTATTTTTTGTGACTTTCAACGGAATGTACTTACGTCATGGTCACGTGATGTATATCTTATGCTTGAAGTGCATCCGCGTATGTGCCCCCCCCCCCCCCCCCCCCCCCCTCCTTATTTCGCGTTGTGATAATGCTTCATGTGATGCGCCCTTTTGGCCCGATATCACCTGTGTACGCCTTTAAGGAAGCCACGAGGCGTCATGTTTACTCTTACACGCAGGTAGACTACAGCCGATATCTTCTCTGTAAGGATGTTGCTTCATCTTTACTTTTCATCTTGGCTTCCGCTGATATCAACAGCTGAGTACGCATGATCCCGTGCCCGACCTAGTCGGATGCAAGGGTTCGCCTGATATAGCTTCCATATACACGTAAAGCGCAGGAGCTGTGATCAAGTGATTTTTCCGTTGTGAACAACAGGGGAGGAGTGAACTTTTTCCCAAAAGGCCTGAACTCTGTGTCCTACCAGCTCCATTTCCAAGTCGTTTCGAAACATTTACTGTTAAGTCACAAGACGTTCCCATGAAACGACATCGTGATAATGCTTATCGGCTGGCGCAGAACAACTGTCCTTTGGGATCTAGCCATTCAATCGCAGACTTTTTTCCCAGTGCTTTTCGCATTTATCTGCCCATCGAATTCAAAACGATTTGTTTTGTGAGGTTTAGCATCCCACAGTGGCTCAGGCTATGGGGGTTGCGTAGTGGAGGGCTCCGGATAATTTCGACCACCTGATGATCTTTAACGTGCACTGAAATGCGCACAGCACACGGGCCTCTAGCATTTCGCCTACGCCTAAATGCGACCGCCGCGGCAGGGATCGAACCCGCGTCTTTCGGGTCAGCAAGCTGAGCACCATAACCACTGAGCCACCACGGTAGCATCAAATGCAAAAGTGAAATCTCAGCCACCGCGACTTAAGTTCATGAAGTGGATAAACTATTATTTCATTAACTAAATTATTTACTGACCTAATAACTAATTCAAATTTCTTGTTCATCTGCTGCCACTGCAATGCATTATCCATACGCCCCAAGCAGTCCTTATAGGTAATATGATTGTTCATTGTGCTGCCATATCCACGCGGTTGTGTTCATGCTTGCCACTCCCTTGGTTTGATGGATTAGTACAAATAGTTTTTCTTACTCTCATGATACGCTGCCTTAGATTTAAAACAAGTTTCAATCCGTCTAATGAGAGGCTGGCGGAGAGGGTGGATTCGATTGGCAGTTAAACTCCAAAAGTATTGCCCCGCCGCGGTGGCTCAGTGGTTACGGCGCTCGGCTGCTGACCCGAAAGACGCGGGTTCGATCCCGGCCGCGGCGGCTGAATTTCGATGAAGGCGAAATTCTAGAGGTACTGTGCGATGTCAGTGCACGTTAAAGAACCCCAGGTGGTCGAAATTTCCGGAGCCCTTCACTACGGCGTCCCTCATAGCCTGAGTTGCTTCGGGACGTTAAACCTCAATAAACCAAACCAACCAAAAATATTGGGAAAAAAGCTTTGAACAAAAGGCTAATCCCCGAAGGAAAGCCGTACTGGGCCGTCCGTTACACAAGCGTTATCACAGTGCCATTTCATGCTAATATCTTTTGCCTAAACAGTTACCATCTCGAAACGATTAGGAAACGGAGCTGGCAGGACCCAGAGGCCAGGCGTTTTGGGAAAATATTTACTCTTTCCTGGTTCTTCGAAGCGGAAGAATCACTTCATTACAGCAACTGCGCTTCACCCATACAGGGTGTTTCATCTAAGACATTGCACAACTTTTAACCACGCCAAAATGCATGTGCTTTAGAGAAGCTTGCAGGCAAAGCAGCCTATCCAGTGGACAAAGTCGTGGAAGTAGCGAAAGTTTGTTGGGCCTCAGCACCGAGGGTAACCGCGTTTCCGAAAGTCTAAAAACTGATATGGGTATTACTTACAGTGGGCTACACGTCTTTCAATAATTAAGGAGCCTAACAGTAACGGTTAAAAAGTTTGCTATTTAATATTAGTTACCGGCCTCCTGTTAGTCCGTCTTAGCTGTACTCTAACATAACTACACCGCTGGAAATGCCATACCGAAAAAAAAACGTTTTTCTAACTCAGAAAGTCTATTTTTAAAAATTCTATAAAGTCTTTGGTGAAACGCCCTGTGTATGCGAGCCTATAAGGCGAACCCTTGCGACCAACCCGAACGGGCACGAGATCAAGAGCACTCAGCCGTTGATATCAGAGGAAGTTGAGGTGAACCAAAACTCTGGCAGAGGATTGGAGTAAACACGACACCCCGTGGCTTCCTTAAAGGTAGACTTAGGCGAATTCGGGCCAAGAGGGCGCATCACATGAAGGGTTATCAGGAGGAGATATATGGCGTAGGGGACGTGTTTTCGAACACACTTCAAGATGGAAGACAAGAGGTACAGCACGGGACCATGCATGTACACTCCACCGAAAGGCATAAATTAAGTAGATAAATACCGCATGCTTTTATTAGAAGCTGCCAATGCGGCGGAAACATCTGACACGGCATTCGACCCAATGATTTATAAATGCTTTATCTCTTGTTATTCCTCCGAGCTAGTTTGACTCTTTTCTTGCAAAAAGCGCTGACGCCTCAGATGTCAGCTTAACTAAGGAGTCAAGTTCCTTCTCCTTTCAGGTTTTATGCATAGCGAATTCGGGAGCGAAATATTTAGACTTTTATTTCAAATGCTTGCGTCGGGAAGAGCACAAAAGTTCTGGAAACGATCTTTTTTCGGTTTGGTGCGTTGCTTAGTACGTCACTCTGCCAATTAAAAACAGTTGTATAGATTCTGTGTGAGCGTTGATTATTAACACAACAAAAAATCAAATCTGGAAAAAAAAGAAAAATTAAATTGTGGTACTCCTTGTCTAAAGTTCTGCGACACTGCGACCTTCCCGACATTGCAACCTTCCCGATAAAAAGGAAATATTGGGCTTTTGAAGGTAGCATAATACATGTATGGCAAATTTTATGGAATTAATAATCAACGAACGCTATTTTTCTGTCTGCATTTTAATAAATTGACCAATGGATTAAAGCACTCACCGTTATTTGCGAAAAGGGAGCTGCCGTGGTGCAGAACGCTTCCCAAGTCGGAAACCAAGCTTCTAGTTTCTGCCAAGCTTTTACAGTAGGTAGAAAACGAGCTACTAGTGAAGAACCTTCAGAAATTAAATGGAAAACATACCCAAGACGGCAGGAAATAATCTCGAAAATAACTTCAAATCAAATCAAATCAAATCAAATCAAAATTTATTCGTCTGTATGCGTGCGCATTCATAAATTCTGATCTGCCTAAGCACATTTTGCTTGTTGGCTGATAAGGCAGCAGGCGGACAAATACCTCTATGTGCATACATTTCCTGCCTAAACAGTCATGCTAACATAGAGAAGAAAGAAAAGTGTAAACACAAAATAGCACATACGAAAGAACGCAAGCTATACACAAGGCAATACATTTGCACACCAATTTCTGATGTCAATCATAATCCTAAACTTCTTATTTGCAATACATAGATCATCGGGAATTTCATTAAATACAGCCGGTACATATTAACTGCGCAGCTTTTTACCATAGTTTGTATGTTTAACAAAACGTTCCGTTTTCCTCAAGGTGACATCTTTTTTTACGCGAGTGTTATATTCATTTGAATCATCATCATCATCAGCCTGACTACTCCCACTGCAGGGCAAAGGCCTCTCCCATGTCTCTCCAATTAACCCTCTCTTTTGCCAGTGGCGGCCACCGTATCCCCGCAAACTTCTTAATCTCATCCGCCCACCTAACTTTCTGCCGCCTCCTGCTACGCTTGCTTTCCCTTGGAATCCACTCCGTTACCCTTAAGGACCAGCGGTTATCTTCCCTTCGCATTACATGTCCTGCCCAAGCCCCCTTCTTCCTCTTGATTTCAACTAGTATATCATTAACGTGCGTTTGCTCTGTCACCCACTCCGCCCGCTTCCGATCTCTTAATGTTACGCCTGTTATTTTTCTTTCCATAGCTCGCTGCGTGT
The DNA here is from genome assembly GCF_055824585.1 of Amblyomma mixtum. Classification (NCBI taxonomy): domain Eukaryota; kingdom Metazoa; phylum Arthropoda; class Arachnida; order Ixodida; family Ixodidae; genus Amblyomma; species Amblyomma mixtum. The sequence continues at coordinate 109,936,148 of NC_143016.1, forward strand.
TAACACAACAAAGTGAAACGGTCCACGAATATGAACGATGCCTACCTTGGAAATGATTATTAGCCTTCAAGAGAGAATCTTCTGCACGAAATTGTAAGAATGGGAGTGTGCATCAAGTACGTATGTCCAGTTTTGCAGATTTTCACGCAGCATTTGGGAATCTATTTTAGCGGTCTTTACACGGGGCTGCATAACACACTCTCATTGTTACAATAATTATAGTGCGAGCGTCGATGTAAGGTGACCACTGTTCTTTTCACCTTCTCTGGGGTCGAGACCTGTTCGCACATGGTGGCATGATCGGTAACCAGAGTCGTTCTCGAATGCCGCTTTCCGCTGCCTTGTGCGTTTGCTCTTTGTGTTATTCACACAATATATGTTTGCAAAATGCGTACGCCACCATGTCATCTCATTGCAAAAGAAAAAGGACCCAAGAGCTTAGAAAACTAGTTGGACGCTTTCCATTTATGAAGTAGAGTTTTCAGCTGAGATAACTTTTATTTCTTGACGTCTATAAGGGTTAGATTTTGTAAACTCAGCTTGTATGAGGATTTTCAAGGCAGTTCTCAATTTAGGCGGCTGCTTGCAGGTGAAATCTGAGCTATTGCTAAACATACGAGTTCGTTTACATTCGTGTGAGTAAGGGCTCAAAAGACGGGGATGAAAGAGGGAGGAACACGGAAGGAATCTCTCACAAATCTAAAATCTCAGTATTTTTTGCTTTTATCCTTCACATGCCCGCGTTCATGCGTGCGTGCGTGGGTGCGTGCTTGCGTGCTTGCGTGAGTGCTTGCGTGTGTGTGTGTGTGCGTGTTTGTGCGTGCTTGCGTGAGTGCTTGCGTGTGCGTGTGCATGCGTGTGCGCGCGTGCGGGCGTGCGTGCGTGCGTGCGTGCGTGCGTGCGTGCGTGCGTGCGTGCGTGCGTGCGTGCGTGCGTGCGTGCGCGAGTGTTTTCTTTGCTTGAGGGTTTGAACACACTACGTTTAAAAAATTCGTTGGACAGTACATAGCGTATTGAAATTCTTCTGAAAGAAAACAGTTGTAATATGGCCTTAACATACCTTTCTCTTTTCTCTCTATCTGAAAGGAGGCGCTGCAGTGAATGAAAGCAATGAATGGATAAAAGCAGGTCTGCAAACATGACAGAATATAAAATGATCCGGCTGACAGCTTCCGCCAGGAAAAGTAAGACGCCTGCCTGCTGTGGAAAAAGAAAAACCTCCGGAGGAAACACATAGGAAAAGAATAGGAAGGGAACAGCGAGATTCTATGCGATGAGACTTGCGGAACGAGGGACACAAGGAAGGAAGGAAGGAAGGAAGGAAGGAAGGAAGGAAGGAAGGAAGGAAGGAAGGAAGAAAGAAACGAAGAAAGAAAGGAAGAAAGGAAGAAAGGAAGAAAGAAAGGAAGGAAGGAAGGAAGGAAGGAAGGAAGGAAGGAAGGAAGGAGGGAAGAAAGAAAGAAAGAAAGAAAGAAAGAGAGAAACAAAGAAAGAAAGAAATGAATAAAGAAAGAAAGAAAGGAAGAAAGAAAGAGAGAAAGAAAGGAAGGAGAGAAAGAAAGAAAGCTGTGAAAGAAAGAAGAAGAAAGAAAGCTGTGAAAGAGAGAAGAAGAAAGAAAGAAAGAAGAAAGAGCTGTGTCGTCCGTTTTCTTGTCTTTTGTGCTCGTGTTCGTTCGCGCTGTTTATTCAAGATGCTTAACCAACTAGCCCGCCGAAACGTGTTAACGAAAGAAAGAAAGAAAGAAAGAAAGAAAGAAAGGAAGAACGGAAGAAAGAAAGAGAGAAAGAAAGAAAGAAAGGAAGAAAGGAAGAAAGATAGAAAGAAAGAAAGAAAGAAAGAAAGGAAGGAAGGAAGGAAGGAAGGAGGGAAGGAAGGAAGGAAGGAAGGAAGGAAGGAAGGAAGGAAGGAAGGAAGGAAGGAAGGAAGGAAGGAAGGAAGGAAGGAAGGAAGGAAGGAACAGTAATGCAAGCCGCTGCTTTTCTCCTTCAGGACAAAGGTACTGAACTGGGCCAGTTCATTCATGCTGCGCTCAAAACGAGCGTTCTCTACAGTCCAATATTTGGACTCGTGTCTTCTTTTCCCGTCAGTAAGCCACGGTTATCTAGCCAAAATTCATCCAGATATATACTCTGCAGAATGCAAAAGCTGCGGAGAGTATGCTAACCTTAACCACATCATGTGGGCCTGCAGTAAGAACTCTTTCAGCGGAATAACCACAGAGGAGCAGTGGGAGACCGCGCTGCGCAGCTCGGACCTGTGGCAGCAAAAGTTGCTCACAGAGAGAGCTGACCAGGTCGCCGAGATCCAAGAGGTCAAGGCCACCAAGCGACAGCAGCCCGCCTGCGCCAGAAGAGAGCCTTCCTCTTCAAAGACTCTATAAAGTTTATTCACTCTCTCTCTTTCTGAAGAGTTCGTAAGACGTCATTTTATTTCTGCTGCTGAATATCCCGCCACAATACGTACGCACATTGCCACCTAACCAAAATGAATTTAAATCAGCGTAACGAAGTGTCATCTGAGGTGAGAAAGGCTCGTATATATATTGGACTTCTTATTTTGGGGCTACTCAGAGGTTTACAATATACCGTGCTAAGTTATTTGCCTTTAAAAGTAGTGAATCCTGTTTCTGCATTTCGCAATGTATCGAGGACACCGTCTTTGTCTGATCAAGTGTTGTGTTATGTGCGTTAGCTCTACACGACAAGTCGAACATACTGGAAGTAAGGCACACTAAATTATCAGTGATGCATCTGTTTTTTTTTTTTTTTCATGTACGTTGACTGTTCCATGCCAGTACTTTTTCACATGATTCAGTCCATCCTGCTTTGTTATTCGATAGCAGCGTATAGTAGTTTCACAAGGACGAAGTAGCTTCCGCACTGGCTTCTCAAATAAACTTACTTTTAAAAAATGTTTTGTTCGTGGCACCCAAAAAGTCGCTTACTTGACCGTCATTCATCTCAGTTGACTTAAAACGTAAGTATTTAACTGCACATATTGTTCCGATTTCAACCAAATCAAATCAATCTACGTCGACACGACAAATAACACCTTTGGCAAACAAATGTCCTTCATCATGGCGTTTGACCGTAGCCCTGTCGTACCCGTCGAGACATCCGTGTCTATAGGCACTGAGGAACGACAATCTTTGCTCCACGCTGTGTACTTAGTCGCGCACGTGCCGTGCGGATCGAATGAGGGTCGGCTGGGCACCAGGATGTATTGCCACGAGCAGCATGCATGCGCACCGGGCATTATCCGAGACAAAATAAATACCGCCCTATCTCGAGAGTCTCTCGAGAGAAGGTGAGCCTCTGGAGAGAAAGAGAAATAAGTGGCCTCCGGTTTCGCAACATTCGTGACAATGATCACATGCGACTCTCTAGCGCCCGAACAATATCCGGGCGCCAAAGTTCGCCCTCGTATTTCGGCGGCCGCTGCATTGATTTGCGTGGACACAGAGAAAGTTTTGTTATTGTCTTGATAACATGAAGTATTCTTCCGAGTTACTTATTTGTGCTGCAAGAAAACTCTAATGATACCTCTCACAACGTTTATGGGGACTGTGCCCTTCTGATATAATTTCATTGAACGAACCCCGACATAATGACCGGTTAAACCTAAGCTGTTGGCCCCGCCGCTGTGGCTCAGTGGTTTTGGTGCTCGGCTGCTGACCCGAAAGAGGTGGGTTCGATCCCGGCCACGGCGGCCGAATTTTGATGGAGGCGAAATTCTAGAGACCCATGTACTGTACGATGTCAGTGCACGTTAAAGAACACCAGGTGGTCGAAATTTCCGGAGCCCTTCACTACGGCGTCCCTCATAGCCTGAGTCGCTTTAGGACGTTAAACTACAATAAACCAAACTAAACCAAACCTAAGTTGTTTCGATTTAACCGGCAGTAGTTGTGGTTCGAGAGGGCCCTAGAATGGCCTTCACTACTACGACCAAACGAGTAGGTTTACTGCAATTCACAAACCCGGCCCTCTTGGAGTTGAGCCTGAGCACAATATGGAGCATCGAGATAGCTGCACAAGACTGGAGTGCTAGCAATAACCTTCCCGTTCCTCCTTTTTATATTCTGACGCCATCTTCCTCCATTACTTTCCTTACATGTAATTAACAGGACAAGGAGATGACTTCAGAACGCCCTGTGCAATGGCGTTCGTTGCTTTAGATCGTTAGTAGCGTTGCGCCCCTTTTCAAATCCCGGGTTTTGCAGCGGTCTGTTGACTTTGAACTGTGTGCCGCTACTGCTTTTGATTAAGTTGTTCATCTTACAAATTTATCAACAAATTTAGCTGCTTTCGTTCATGCCGACCAACCGCACAGTGGTACGGAATACAATTCGACGAGAAATCGTTCATTGACGCGTAATAAGCTTTAGACGAACGTTGTTTCGACACGATACCACTTATTCTATTAGTTCTCAGCACATGCTGTGCCGCCAGGTCGCTTCTTCTTCATTCTCCCTGCGCATCTACACTTCTTGTCTCTTCAGTTGCCGCTTGATGTGCTCGATATGGGTTATCGGCCTCGGCGCTGCATTACACGCACTCCAGGCGTGTGCTCCAACCTTTGGAGATAAGTCGCAGTAATCTGGAAGCTGGACCGCGGCCGGTTCGGAGCGCCTGAGCAACCGGTCGAAGCGGGCCGCGGGGGCATACTTTTCCTCCACCCCGTCAAGTGTGTTGTGTGCTGAAATCTGTGGCGTTGAGATAGCGCCTATCGTTCAAAAGTATGAGTGCGCACGCGCGCCTGTGTGCACTGCTATAAGCGGAGGTGTCGAGTCCGGAGTCGAAAGGAAGAGAGCCGTGTACATTGTTAACGTGTACTCAAGGAGGGCATGCTTCTAAAACGAGGCCCTCGCGTGGGCAACGCTCGTTGGAAGCAGAACAGTTTACGCATAGTGTGTACCAGCCTCTATCTCCGGCGTACCAGCTTTTTTGGTCGTTTTCTGGAGTGCATAGATGCTGCGTTTCAGCTGTGTTCGGGATCGAATGCGACTGTTAAATTTCCCCAATGAGTTGGAAGAATTTGGCCGCTTCAAAAGCGCTTTATTATTTGCGCTATACTAGGAAGGCTGCCCCGATTTCCTTCGTTGGAGTCTGGTGCAAGATTCTATGCTAAGAAAAAGAAAGGTATGGTTTTAGCGTATTTAAACCGAGAAGGACGTGCGAAAGCACTTTAGGCAGCACTCGCCTCAAAGGCAACCGCATGCAATACCAAAGTCAAAGTCAAATACCAAATACCAAGGGCAACGGCTGAGGCTTCGCATTTAACTGCACGCAAGATCAAGGTCAAAGT